>NW_022900998.1:0-34581 GCF_012274545.1 Fukomys damarensis | reverse complement strand
CTCCCGCGCAGGCCGGGAGCTCGCGCGCACGCCGCCGGGTGATCGCAGACAGGCAGGCAGGTAGGCAGCTCAAAAAAACCCCCTCAAGAAATGGTTTTTCTATAAAATGGAATACTACTCAGCCATAAAGAATGAGAAAGTAGATTTATTCACAGGTAAATGTGTACATTTTGAGGATATGCTCCTAAGTGAAATAAATAAGTCACACATATGCCAAAACTGAATAGTTTCTCTGGTCTGAAAAACTAAAATAATACTCAAGATCCTAAGTAGATAATTAGCAAAGTGAAATAGGAAGAAAAGGACCAAAGATGTAGGGACAGCAAGAATAGGGAAAGAAGAAGAAGGGAAAAGGAAAAATATATGAGAAAATGTAAAAATGAAAATGAAGTATTTGAAAGTGGGGAGGGAGGGAGGAGATGGTTAAGGGAGGGTTGGGACAAGGCAAAAAATGAGAACCAATATCTGGCATGTAAAGGTACAAGATCCCAGTAATGAATGTAACTGTAGTCTCTACCTAGAATGTACCAATAAATTCAATCTAAATTTTAAAAAAAAGCAGTCCAGAAAATGTCTTCAGTGAACAAATGTTTCAATATAGTATAATTACTACTTAGGATGGGGGCTCAGACAGAGCTAGGATTCAAGACCCTGATCTCAGTTAGCTGATGGCTGAACTCAATGACACAAACTTACCTTGGGAGCAAAGTCAATATTGAGTTCCCCAACCTTTTGAATGGTTGAACTCCACACAGTTTTACTACAGGTTTCCCATGCCCTTTTGCTAAGGATGTTCAAAGTTGGGAAATCAGAAAAATACCCTTTATTACCATCTCTGCCTCTGCAGAGTGGGTCCAAAGGCTGGCACAATCTGGTCTGAGAGTGTGGTGGGGGGCGTGTAGTAAGGGGAGTTATGGGGGTTGAGGGCGCCCACGTGGTTACCTTCCAGGTGCTGGAGCAACAGCAGCTGTGAGTGGTAGAAGGTGTGGCTATCCTTCCTGTGGTGGATCAGGGCCCAGGCTACCTTCATGGTGCTGAAGTGATGGCCAAGTCATTTGTATTTTCTATTGCTACTTCAGGGATTTCTATCAGTCTTATGTTATTCTTCTTTGCATCATCTAGCAGTCATTGTATCAATTTCTCATGATTCCTTACTGTTTGTAAGAGACCTCTGTTTTCATAGTCACTCTCTGATCCTATCTTCTATCAGAAATTCCATTTTAACAATCTTTTATTCTGTTGCACACACTTTCAATAGAGTTTTTAATCTCCTGGATATCTGTTGGAATCTGTTGAATGGATTCCATTTCTTTCCTATGTAGGGTGTTCATTGTTTCCATTTCTGTCTTACTCTGGGCTTTCATGGTCTCTATTATGTTCCTAAGCTCACCTATGTTTTTGTCAGTTTCTCTTCTGGAGTCTTGAATCATGTCTTTCATTTTGTGTGGGGATCATGAGTATTGGTTGTAAGTACTGTTAACTCTAGTAACTCCATATGTGTTAAGCTTCTCCAGTTGAGCAGGTAGAGTGTTTCCTTTGTGGAATTCCTGAAAGTTACAGTTTCTTGTCTCTGACCTTTAGATGTGTGGTTGTCTGGGTTACTACTACTCACTGTGGGTTGTTTTTGTTGAACCTGCTTGCTCTTTTCCTGTGTGACCTTTCAGGTACTATGGTAAACCCATCCCATAATAGTTTGTGGTTTTTTGCTTTAAAAGGCCAGTGCTTGCCGGCAATAAATGCCACCTTGATCAGACTCTTGTCTTGGCGTCCTTCCTTTCTCTCTGCCCCATCTCCACCCCGCTGCTCTTTCAGGTTTGAGGCACTGCTGGACAGTGCTCTGCATCACCGGCTTGCAACAATTTTGTTCACCATCTCTATGGCTATCTGGGAAATTATTTCTGTTTTGAATTTTTTCTAGAGCTTGATTGATCAGTTTTTTACTTCTTGTGCTGTGAGTTCTGAGTGTCCTGGATGTTCACTATCTGATTTTTCATCTTCCTTTGCCCTACTGTTTGCCATTGGTGGAATGGAAGTCTGTCTTTGTGGCTTAAGTGTTTTCTCATCTTTATTTTTGCTGTTGGGTTTCCCTTGATTCAATCTCTGGGTCATTAAATCTTCCTGACATCATTGCATCCCAGCCTTTGATTCCTAATGACTTACAGACATTTGTTGAGAAAACAACTTATCAAATCAGTCCCTATCCTTTATCCCAATTGATACAATCAGGAACACAACAGGATCAATTACCACCCTTCATAGCTCACTATGCCTCTGCAGAGTGCGTCCAAGGATTGGCTCAATCAGTATCTAAGAGCTGGGGGAGGGGGGTGGTGCTCAGTGGCAACCTGCAGCTACCCTCTTGGTGCTAGGTTAGTGCAATCAGTGGCACCTGCCAGGAAAGGCAGGCACGGCTCCAGCAGAGGCCCATAGATTAGGCCAGGCCACATAGAAGAAGGGGCTCTGAGTCCAAGCTGCAGCAATTTCCCAAAACTCACCCTCCCAGTGCTGGGTTGGCACAATCAGGGGTGCTTGCTGGGAAAGGCAGACATAGCTTAAGAGGAGGCCCATAGATCGGTCCAGGCCATGCAGCAGAATGGTCTCTGAGTCCAAGCCAGGGAGATGTCTGGACTACTTCTTGATTTCGATTTAATTGAAATGATTTAAGAGTGATACACTAGTGACTACCATAGGTGGTCAGTTTCCAAGTTGTGCTTGATCATAATATGTTGCTGATTATATCAGTTGGGATAAAGGATTGTGGTTGATTTGATGAGCTGTTTTCTCTGATGTTATGAAAATGAGAATATTTGTTGCTCATTAGAGACCCAGAAGGTAGGGTGCAACCATATCAGGAAGATTGTGGTGATAACCCAGAGAGTAAACCAAGGACAGTCTGACAACAAAAATAAAAATGAGAAACACTTAAGCAAGACACAAAGACAGACTTCCAGTTCACCAATGACAAACAGTAGGGCAAATGAGGATGAAAAGACTGATAGTAAACCACCAGAACACCCTGAACTCAAAGCACAGGAAGTAACAAAACAGATCAATCAGGCTCTAGAAAAATTCAAAACAGAAAAAATTTCACAGATAACCATAGAAATAGTGAGCAAAATGGAAGTCATGATTTGAGACTCTAGAGCAGAAACTGACAAAAAAAAATAGATAAGCTCAGGACCATGATAGAAGCCATGAAGTCTCAGCATAAGAAAGAAATGGAAAAAATAAATAGCCAACATAGGAAAGAAATGGAATCCATAAAACAGATTCCAACAGATATCCAAGAGATTAAACACTCTATTGAAAGTGTATGCAACAGAATAAAAGAATGTGAAGATAGGCTCTCAAATATAGGAGATAAGATTGCAGTCAGTGACTATGAAAAGAGAGGTCTCTTAAAAACAGTAAGAGATCATGAGAAATTGATCCAACAACTCCTAGGTGATGCAAAGAAGAATAACATAAGACTGATAGGAATCCATGAAATAGCAGGAGAAAATACAAATGACTTAAAAAAGCTGTTTACAGAATTAATGACAGAAAACTTCCCAAACAGAGGGGGAGAATTTGACATTCAGGTAACTGAGGCACATAGGACCCCAACTAGCTACAATAAAAAAAATCTACACTTAGACATATAATAATCAAGATCCCAGAAATCCATCAGAAGAACAAAATACTACAAGCAGTAAGAGAAAAGAAACAAATCACATACAAAGGAAAGCCCATCAGAATCACAGAAGACTTTTCAACACAAACCCTTGGGGTAAGGAGAGCCTGGAATGAGATATTTCAAGTACTAAAAGAGAACAACCTCCAACCTAGACTGATGGATCCAGCAAAACTCTCTTTCAAAGTGGATGGGAAATAAGATACTTCCATGACAAAGAACACCTGAGAAACTTCACGAATACCAAACCAGCACTACAAGCAATTCTAAACAAGATCCTAGAAAAAGACACTGAAGACAACAGTACCATGAGGCCAACAGAGCAAATCAAATAGGCAAGGCAAAAAACTAAAAGGAGAAAGTGAAAAAGTAAAAAGAGTCCACAAAAGGCCAATAACATGAAAATAATATCAGTACATATCAGTTATAACCATCAATGTCAATGGCATCAACTCACTAATCAAGAGAAACAGATAGGCAAAATGGAATGAGAAGCAAAATCCAACAGTATGTTGTATACAAGAATCACACCTAGTGCAAAAAGAAGCCTATAGACTGAAAGTGAAAGAATGCAAAACAATTCTCCATGGGATAGGAACCCAGAAAAAAGCAGGGGTAACAATCTTATTTGAAGACAAAGTAAATTTCAAACCAAAACTGATTCTAGTATTATTGATTTAGGACAGTACTGTATCATATCATTGTGAATGTTAAATATCTTGTATCTGCTTTATGATACATAGTAGGGACTATGCTTTATTAGAGCTATTTTTAATGATATTATTCTAGAATGTTCTCTTTCTAGATGATGATTAAGATGCAAACAACAACAACAACTAAAATTGTGCCAGGTACCACAACAGCAACAGAACTTTGCTGTTTTCTGGGTACTATTCTTTTCAATTTTTTTTTTAAAGGAATGTGCTGAATGTCTATAATTTTGTTCAGATGACTGAAGAACCTGGAAAAGCTGTTGTTGCTATTGATGCACAACATACTGAAATTATTGGTACACACACACACACACACACACACACACACACACACACATATATATATATAAATTATTTTTGGAAACTTTGTGCTGGCAACTTTGGAAAAAATTATCTCAATTTATTGTGTTGAGTTGGCATAGTACAGAAATGGACAGCCATATTGGTCTAGAAATGTTAATTTTAAAAATTTTTTTCTATTTGTGCAGGAGTAATACACTACATTGAATATGTAAGGTCATATCTACATGGGTTTGATTATAGAAACTAATAAAGTATTCTCTAAATAATGAAAAAAGAATAGGATAAGACTGCAAGAGCAAGAAGCAATTTAAATATGTTCAGGGACCATTTTCATTTTCAGAATTAAGGATGATTTTAATCTTATATCATTGCCTTTTCTCTTTTACTTTCTTTTTTAGTTTTATTTTAGGATTCACTATTTTTCATGTTCATACAGAGACTTCTTTATTTGAAATACTGAATAGTTTCTCTGGTGTAAAAAACTATAATAGTACATAAGATCACAATGAGACAATTAATAATGTGAAATAGGAAGAGGAGGGCTAAAGGTGTAGCTAAAGTGGGAATGGTGGGGGAAAGGTAATAAGGGAGAGGAAGAAATATGAGAAACTGAAAAAATAGAAATAAAGTGTTTGTAGATGGGGAGGAGCGGAGCGGGTGAAGGGAGAGCAGGGACAAGGGGAAAAGATGGGAACCAAGACCTATCATGTAAAGCTACAGGATCCCAATAATGAATGTAATTATATTGTATACCTTGATTTTACCAATAAACTCAATAAAAAGAAAATACAAATGACTTTAAAAAGCTGTTCACAGAATTAATGACAGAAAACTTTATAAACAGAGGGGAAGAATTTGACATACAGATAAGTGAGGCATATAAGCCTCCAATTAGTTATAAGAAAAAATACCCTACACCTAGATATATAATAATGAAGATCCCAGAATCCAACAGAAGAACAAAATAGTACCAAGCAGTTAAAGAAAAGAAACAAATCACATTCAAAGGAAAGCCCATCAGAATCACAGCAGATTTTTTAAACACAAATAATCAGGTGAAGGTAAATCTGGAGTGAGGTATTTCTAGTCCTAAAAAAAAAAAACAACATCTATCAGGCAAAACTCTCTTTTAAAATGATAGGGAAATAAGGTACTTCCATGACAAAGAACTCCTGAGAAACTTCATGAATACCAAACCAGCTCTACAAAATATTTAAAATAATATCCTATAAAAATACAAAGAAGGTCACAACTCCATGAATCCCAACAGAGCAAATCAATTAAGCTAGGGAAGAAACTAGAGGGAGAGGTGCAAAATTAAAGAGCCAACAACAGGACAATAACATGACAATGATAAGTCAATACATACCCATTATAGCCATCAATGTCACTAGCTTCAATTCATCAATCAAAAGAAATAGTCTGGCAAAATAAATTCAGAAGCAAAATCCAAAAATAAGTTGTATACAAGAAACACACCTCGTGCAAAAAAGAAACTCATAGGCTGAAAATTAAATGATGGAAAACAGTTCTCCATGTGACAAGAACCTAGAAAAAATCAGAGGTAGGTATCTTATTTGCAAACAAAGTAAAATTTAAAGCTAAATTAAGCAAGAGTGATAAGGAAGGCCACTACATCCTTGTGAAGGGAACAGTTCAAGATGAAGAGTTGACAATCATTAATATATATTACCAAATATGAATATTTCCAGTTGCATAAAACAAATATTAAGGGACATGAAAAATGATATATTCTAGTGGGGCCCTAAATACCCCACTCTCACAAATAGGTGCAGCATCTGGGAAAAAGAACATCAACAATGATATAGTAAAACTGAGCCAAGTTTTTTAACAAAATGGATTTAATAGACATTTACAGAGTGTTCCACCCCCCAATATCAGAATATACATTCTTTTTGGCTGCACATGGGTCATTTCCCAAATAGTACATAAAATCCTAATGATATAATGGATAGTGTGATATAGGAAGAAAGGGGCTAAAGATGTAGGGAAAGTGGGAAGGGTAGGGCAAAACTAATAAGGGAAAATAAAAAAATATGAGAAAATGAAAAAACGGAAATGAAGTGTTTGTAAAGGGTTGGGGGTGAAGGGAGTGCACAGACAAGGGTAAAAAATGAAAACCAAGACCTGTCATATAAAGATCCCAATAATGAATGTAACTGTGCTGTATACCTAAAATGTACCAATAAACTCAATGAGAAAAAATTAAGAAAAATAGATCACAAACTACCTCATAGATCATGTTTAAATAAATATAAAGTAATTGAAGTTATCCTACCTATCTTATCAGACCATAGTGCAATTAAGGTGGAGATCAAGAGTATGAAAAATCTTAAGAACTTCACAAACACGTTGATATTGGGCAAAACTCTCCTGAACAATCAATGGGTCACAGAGGAAATTAAAGCAGAATTTGGTCAGATTTTACAAATAAATAATAGTGCCAATACAAGAGAGAGGAATCTATGGGATACAATGAAAGTAGTCCTATGTGGAAATTTCATAGCAGTGAATGCCCACACTAGAAAACAGAGCAAGCTCAAATAAACAACCTGATGATGAATATTAGACTACTAGAAAAACAAGAGCAAGAAAAACACAAAATTCGAACAAGAGAGGAAATCAGAAAGATTAGAGCAGCAATCAATGCAATGGAAACTATGAAAATGATATAAAAATCCCTGAATCAAAGAGTTGATTTTTTGAAAGAATAAATAAAACTGACAATCCCTTTGCTAACCATGTCAAAAAAAGGAAAGAAAAGGCTCAGATCCATGCATTTAGGAATGAAAAAAGTGAAGTCATAACAGATCCAGCAAATAACCAGAGGGTAATCAATACCTACTTTGAGAACCTGTACTCTAATAAAATGGAAAACCCAAAAGATATGGAAAGATTTCTAGACACTTATGAATTACCAAAGTTGAAAGAAGAAGATAAAAATATTCTAAACACTCCAATTATAATCATTAAAATTGAAAATATAATTAAAAGTTTACCAACAAAGAAAAACCCAGGTCCTGATGGGTTCACTGCTGAATTTTACAAGACATTTAGAGAATAACAAAGAACTACTGTCACTACTCTTTGAACTTTTCAGTGAAATTGAAAGGGACATAATACTTTCAAATTCATTCCTGGAAGCAAGTGTTACTTTGATTCCAAGTTTAGGGAAAGACCCAACCAAAATAGAGAACTCCAGGCAAATCTCCCTTATGAACACAAGGCAAAAATCCTCAATAAGATACTAGAAACAGAATACAGAGGGTCATCAAGAAGATCACACACCCGGACCAAGTCAGATTCATCCAGGGATGCAAGGATGGTTCAATTTACATAACTCAATAAATGTAATACACTATATTAACAGAATTAAGTACAAAAACCATATTATTAACTCAATAGATGAAGAAAAAGCATTTGACAAATTTCAACACCAATCCATGATAAAAACCCTGCAGAAAATTGGAATAGATGGTCTTTGTCTCAACTTGGTATCTGTGTAATGCCAACATACAACATCATATTAAATGGCTAATAACTAATAATCTCCACGTTAAAATCAGAAAGAAGTCAAGGATGTCCATTATCACCACTTCTGCTCAATATAGTTCTGGAAACATTAGCCACAGCAATTAGATATGAGAAAGAAATTAAAGCAATAAAGACAGAAAAGTAAGAAGTTAAACTGTTATTTTTTTGCTGATGATATGATAGTCTACATAGAAAACAAAAAACTCTGCCAGAAGACTTCTAGACTTAATTGACACTTTCAGCAGAGTAGGTGGTTGCAATATCAACCCCCAAATATCAATAGCCTTCCTTTACACTATTAGCACATTAGCTGAGAAACTAGAGAAATATTTCCTTTCACAATAGCACCCCCAAAAATGATGTCTAGGAATCAATCTAATGAAAGTAGCAAAAAAATTGTTTAGTCTTACACTGAATACTACAGTGCTCTGAAAGAAGAGATTGAGAGGATATTAAAAAATGGAAAGATATCTCCTGCTCCTGGATAAGAAGAATCAACATAGTGAAAATGGCCATATTACCAAAACTGCTATGCAGATTCAGTTCAATCCCAATTGAAATTCCAACAGTACATTTCACAGAACTAGAAAAAATAATCCAAAATTTTATTTGGAACCAGCAGAGACCTAGAATAGCAAAAGCCATCCTAGGAAAGAGAGACATGGCAGATAGCATCACAATCCCTCACTTCAAACTATACTGTAAAGCCTCTTTGATAGAACAGCATGGTACTAACAAAGAAACAGACCTGAAGATCAGTGGAATAGATTGAAAGATATAGAAACATCTCTAGATGTACTCAATTACCTCATCTTTGACAAAGGAGCCAACCATCCTCACTGGAGGAAAGATAGCCTCTTTAATAAATGGTGTTGGAGAAAATGGATTTATTAAAACTAGACTCTTCACCATGCACTAAGCTAAAATCCAAGTGGATTAGAAACCTACTTGTTAAATGTTAAATGTTAAAACACAAATGTTAAACAAAAACATTAAACTTTCTGGAAGGTAAATTAGGCAGAACTAAGACATTGGCATAGGAAAAGACTGTATAAACAAATCCTTATTAGCATAGAAACTAGCACAAAGCATCAACAGTTGGGGTCTCATCTCTTTAAAAATCTTCTGCACTGCAAAAGAAATCACCAATGGAGCTAAGAGACAAGCTACAATGTAGGGAAAAAATTTTACCAGGTGCTTCTTAGACCATTATCTAGAATCTGCCTAGTTCTTTATAAGAACTCAAAAAAATCAGGCTCCCAAATATAAAGACCTGATTCAAAAATGTGCATCTGAAATGAACTGATATTTCTGAGACAAAGAAGAAGTAAAAGCAAGAAATAGACATATGAAAAAAAATGTTTAACATCACTGGTCATTTGAGAGATGCAGATGAAAATAACACTGAGATTCCTCCTCACCCCAGATAGAAATCAAGAAATCAACCAATAACAAATATTGGCAGGTTTGTGTAGGGAAAAACCCTTATCCATTGTTTGTGGGATTTCAGAATGGTACAAGTAATGTGGAAATCAATATGGAGATACCTTAATGAACTAGGATTAGAGGTTCCACTTGATCCAGCTATCCCTGTGCTGGTTATTTTTCTAAAAGAATTAGAAGAATCATACCATAGTGCTATATGCATACCCATGTTTTTAGTGGCACAGATTGTAATAGCTAAAAGTTGGAAACAGCCCAGTTGCTCATCAGTTGGATTGTGGATAAATAAGATGCAGTTTTATCATTAAATGAAGTACTACTCAGACATAAAAAGTGAGAAACTAGTCATTCATAGGAAAATGGATGTGTATTGATACCATAATCTTAAGTGAAGTAAATAAGACACACATGTGGAAGTACTGAATAGTTTCTCTGCTGTGAAAAACTAAAAGTGTAAATAAGATCCATATTGTACAATTGATAATATGAAATATAAAGAAAAGGGCTAAAGTGTAGGGGAAGGGTAGGGAAAAGGAAATAAGGAAAAAGAAAAATATGAGCAAAGGAAAAAATCAAAATAAAGTTTTTGTAAATGGGGAGGGGTGAGTAGGTGGAGGAAGGTCAGGGATATGGGGAAAAAATTAGAACCAAGATCTCTTACATAAAGGTTCAAGTTCTCAATGATAAACGTAACTGTGTTATATGTTAAAAAGTACCAATAAACTAAAAATAAATGTAGCACCTGCCATCTTGGTAGTGAGAGTTTAATATATGCCATTTTGGGAAAAATTGATTGTGTGGGTCTGAGCAACAGGAAATCTATACTATAATTTCACTCTTGCACTGTTGTATTCCACTACTACATAGACAGAGTGAGAGACATCCATGAGAGACACACATGGAGTAGGTTAGGACTAGACCTAAAAAAAACCCTTAGGTCCCATGAGAAGATATATGTAAACATATATTAACAATAAATAAACAAAATGAATATTGAGTTTAGAGAAGACATTAATACAACCTAGCAGGTTACACATTATGATAGAAAAAAATGAATGACCAATACAGAAAAAAATTAGTTTCTATAAAATACTCCAAATAGAAACTCAGAAGATTAAAAATGCTAACAAAACTATGGGAAATAGCATAATAAATATGAGAACAGAGTGTCAGAAATAAAAGATATATCTATTGTCAGTGATCAGTTAATGAATGATCAGTTAAAAACAATGAGAACATGGAAAATGGACCCAGCATTTGTTAAATGATGCAAAAAAAAAAAAAGAAAGACTAAAATAAGCTTAAATTAAATTTGTGAAACATTAGACAACAGTACAAAGGACACTAAAATTTTTTAGTGAAGCAATAGGAGAAAACTTTCCAAATATGGAAAACAGAAAGCAACAGAGTTAAATGAAGTACATAGAACTACAAATAGCCACATTAAAAAGAGAAGCATGTGAAATTGTGTCATTCCTTGTGATACCTAATGGGTGAATTTCTGCTTAAATTGACATGAAAGGCAGAAGACTGCTAACTCTGTTTCAAAATGTCTTGAAGATGGAATGTTTTGCTATCCCAGTCAAAGATGGACCTCAAACCATTGACATTCCATCTCACTCCATAAAAACTAGCTATCATCATAATAACAAATAATACCAGTATGGTGCCACAAAACTGTAATCCCATGACGTGGCAGGTAGAGTTAGGAGGATCACCATGAATCTGAGGACAGCTTGGGTTACATAGTGAGTTTAGGACCAACTTGAACTACAAAGTTAGAATCCTGTCTCAAAAAAAAAAAAAAATCATAACAAATGCTTCCAGGAAAAAGGAAACCTGCTTCACTATTAGTAGATATAAAACTAGTATAACCACCATGGAAATTCTATGGAGATTTCTCAGAAAACTAAAACAAAAAAGTCCATATGCCTGAGTTATTCTTCTACTGGGCTTCAGCAATGAATTTAAGACATCTTATCAATATGATACATGCATATCCATGTTTATAGCAAAACAATTCAAAATAGCCAGATCTTAGACATGGTCAACATGGTTATCAACAGATGATTATATTAAGAAAACATGGTACTTATACATAACAGAGAACTGCTCTGCCATAAAACAAAAGAAAATGTAAGCATTTCTCAGTAAATGGACACACGAGTAAATAGTATTAAGTGAATTGAATCAGACATACAAACTTTCATATTGCATTGTTTCTCATATATGACAAACCAAAAAAATTTTTTAAATGAGTAAAATAAAGAGTTACAGAAACTAGAGAGATCTTTTACCAGTGAAGTAAGGACAAGAGATGGAAAAAGAAAGGGAGGAAAAGGCAATGAAATAAGAGAGGATTAAAAAACAGAAATAGAGATGAAGGGTTCAGGGAATGAAAGAAGCAAGAAGAGTGGGAGAATAAGAGGATGATAAAAGAATTAGGAGGTATTATGCACATGTACTAACTTGCCACAATAAATAGAGTATATACTAAATAATAGAGTATATACTAAAAACACATACTAATTATTTTTAATTGAGTTTATTGGTACATTTTAAATATACAGTACAGTTACATTCATTATTGGGTTCTTGTACCTTTACATGATAGGTCTTGGTTCTCATTTTTCCCCTTGCCCCTGCCCTCCCTTCACCCACTCCCTGTTCCCCTTTTAAACACTTTATTTCCATTTTTTTCATTTTCTTGTATTTTTTCTTTTCCCTTATCACCTTTCCTCTACCCTTCCCATTTTCCCTACACCTTTAGCCCTTTTATTTCTATTTCACATTGCCAATTATCTCATTAAGATCTTATATACTATTATAGTTTTTGACACAGAAACTATTCGGTATTTACACGTGTGACTTATTTATTTCACTTAGGAGTATATCCTCAATATGTATCCATTTCTATCACATACTAATTAAAACATCACAGATGAGATGAAATCACATGCCAAAAGAAAAAGACAAGTTTCTTTGGAAAGATAACCAGCAGAGGCATGGCTGGGTCAAATGGAACCTCTAATCCTATGATTCTTAAAAGTATCAAACAGTGATATATGCACAACTATGTTTATAGTGGCACAGTTTGTAATAGCTAAAACTTGGAAACAGCCCATTTGCCCATCAGTTGGAAACTGGATAAAGAAGATGTGGTTTTTTTAATAAAGTGGAGTACTACTTAGCAATATAGAATGAGAAATTAGATTCATTCGTAGGACAATGGATACATATTGAGGATATACTAAGTGAAATAAATAAATCACACATGTGTAAATACTGAATATTTTCTCTGGTGTGAAAAGCTATAATAGTACATAAGATCCTAATAAGATAATTGACCATGTGAAATAGGAAGAAAACAGTAAAAGGTGTAGGGAAAATGGGAAGTGTAGGGGAAAGGTAATAAGGGAAAAGAAAAATACGAGAAAATGAAAAAAATGGAAATAAAGTGTTTGTAAATGGGGAGGAGAGGAGGGGGTGAAGGGAGGGCATGGACAAGGGGAAGAAAATGAGAACCAAGATCTGTCATGTAAAGTACAAGATCCAAATAATGAATGTAATTGTACTGTATATCTAAAATATACCAATAAACTCAATAAAAGAAAAAAATGAAAAAATGGAAATAAAATATTTGTAAATAGGGTGGGGAGGAGGGGATGAAGAGAGGGCAGGAGTAAGAGGAAAAAATGAGAACCAAGATCTGTTATGCAAAGGTACAAGATCCCAATGATGAATGTAACTGTACTGCATACTTAAAAAGTACCAATAAACTCAATGAGGGGGGAAAAAAGGCAAGAAGAGAGAAGTTCCAGTTAAAGAAAATTCAAAACATGTTGGAGAATTTTCATGATTTTTGCCTTTAAAAAATTATGTATTTGTGTATATATTATTAAATAGTACCTAAAGGCTAGTAGCGTAACATGGGCAAATAAAAAAAAAAGAAAAGAAAAATAACAGCAGAGACAATATAAGAAAGAATGAGGATTAGAAAAGAGTAGAGAAACTTAAGGAAAATATTAAAAAACAGAAAAAAGGGGAAAATTACCCAAGTGAAGAAGAGAGGCAAAACAAATAAAGGAAATTGATAAAATATAAATATAAATAAATTATAAAAAGGAAACACGAAAAAAGTTATGTTTAAAAATAGGATAGACAAAGAAAAAGTCTGAGGTAGAGAACAGAACAAAACAAAAAATAACAGAAAGTTAAACTACAAATTTCTTTTTGTGAAAGATTTTGGTTTGGTGAGGTATGGATATACCTAATAATAATAAGCAGCTAAAATCTGTGTACATTCTCTAAGGTATTATAAAACCAATTAGGGCAATGTATGTGCTGCACATACTCTTTCTCACTTGACAGACATTATATTGTTTGTAATGAATATAGTTCTTGGGTGAGTCATGTGACTGCTAGCCAACAGAACAGATTTTTAAAAAAAAATAATTTTATTGGTACATTTAAGGTATACAGTACAATGACATTCATCATTGGAAAGTTACATGTTTACATAACCCACCTTGGTTCTTATCCCCCCCCATTCCCTTATTTACACTTTCAGTTTCTCACACTAGATAGACTCTTTGGTACATGTTTTTAACATAGCTATGGAGTAGAGTGTGGAGAATGCAAATTAACTGCACGTCATCTCCTCTGTCAGATTATGCAGAGCATTTCTTACTTATCTGGGGTAGGCAAGTCTGGATGACTCAAGTAAGATTTTATTTCTCCTGAAATTGTCTCTGTGAGTAGCCTCTGCTCATTAACACCTGTAGCTTTTGGTTTCTTGTTGGTTGTTGCAATTCAGCATAGCCTTAGCTTGTTAGGTGTAGGCATTGAACCTTGGAGGTGTAGTGAATGGTCAGACTATGCCAAGGCAGCATCTGTGAGAAGCTTCAGAGGAGGGAAGCAATTAAACTTTTCAGTACTACCCTGAGAAGGAAGCCATGAGTACAGGGCATTCTGTAATCATTCCACTGAAGTGAATATTGTTCTCAAACACTTCTTACTAGGTACAGAGGTTCTTACTAGGTATAGAAGTTCTTACTAGGTTCAAGATATTCACAAAAATTTAACTCATTGTCTTGAGCCTAACAATTCCCCTGGGGGTATTATTTCCTAATAATATTACTTCTTTCAAACAGCTTTTAGTCACAATCCTCTAACATTTTCCAGAGTACAATGTTAGGTTGGTGTCTATATGGAATCACATCCAGTCTGCATCCCTGAGCTGAGATGAAAGCGTGTATGTATCAAGGCTTTTTGTCAATCTTTTTGTCACTAACCACTTGAGTTATGAACTGGTCTGTATGCTTGTCTGTACTCTTTACCAAATTTTCATAATGTTTAGTTTTACTTTCATTTCTCTGTTAGTTTTCTGATTGCTTCCTCACTTTCATTATATAGAAACAGTTTTGCCTTTGTTGAGCTGACTCCTTTCAGTTAATGATGTTTGTTTCCACTATATTTTCCTGGTAGCCTTACTAATTTGTTGATACATAATTATTCATCATGTTTAATTTAAAAAATATTTTATCTTATTTTGTAATGTTCCCACCTTTCTTTAATAGTTTATTAAATTTATCTTCTAACATTACTTTGAAAAGCTAGCTGTGTTTCTGTTTTTTTAAGTGTAACAACTCCGAATTTACTAATTTTTCTTACCACTTTTCCATTTTATAATTTTTACTGTTTTTACTGTATATACTTAGAACATATGCACAATTTATTTATAGCTATATTTAATTCTTTACTTTTTCTGCATAGACAGAAAGATCAACAATACGTCAACCCAAATATTTTTTGCATATACACATACCCCAAACATGAATAATTTTCTTAAATCTTAGTATGTATGGCAGTACTTTGAAGTTATCTCTATACATTTCTTTTTCAAAACTTTTCCTATGATAGTTTAATTTGGTATATTGTTTATAATGACTTGCCATTGGTAATTTGTCTGATATCAGATTTCAATGTTTTAATTAAATGATGTCATTCATAGTACACATTACTCTCCAGTAACAAAAAAGACTAATCATGGTGGGAAAAAAAGCATTTATTCAAAGATGTTCAGAAGAAAAGAGAGAGAGAGAGGACTTTTACAGTCTTAAATCTCCAGTTGAACATGTGCAGGTGTGCAGGGCTATATTGTAAGGAAATGTTCAGAGGGAGCATTAAAAATTAATGGACAAGGAGGACACAAGGGAGAATCTTCTACATAAAACAAACTTTTATCTCAGGCTTTCTCAGCTTTTCTTCCTTTCTTAGAAAAAATCAGATTTCAACTTCCTGCCATTGTGTTCTGAATTTCTTTTTCAAACAGGTATGCTATTTCTATGGTAGATAGGCAATTTCTTATCAAGTCCTTTCATAAGAGCTGGGGATAGAAGGTAATTGTTTACAGGCTGAGCTTGGTAGCACATACCTATAATTCCAGAGCTGAGGAGTCTGAGGCAGAAGTATCACTGTCAGTTTGTTCCAGCCTGAGCTAAATAATGAGTACCAGGTCAGTCTAAAAAATGTAGTGCAACCCTGTCTCAACAAAACAAAACAAACAAACAAACAAATAACAAAAAAACCCACCAAAGTAGTTGCTTACAGAGTCTTCTATTTAAAAATTAGAATATACAGAGCAATGGTTGCTGGGAACCAGAAAGAGAAAAAAGTATTAGCAAAGGACAGTTATGCATTAAAAACATGGTGCATTAACTATTGTATTACTCTTACTACTTTGTTATGAAAATTTGAGTTTTTCTTCATAAAATAATAAAGAAGCTATAGCATAAAGAACATAGTCATTCAGAGTAACTGCTCAGTTTCTTCATTCCATTTTTATGGAGGAGGTTAGATAGTATTGCTTTCTTCTAAGTAAGAAAGAAGTCAGTCTAAGGATATGTGGAATAGTAAGTTTAGATCTGATCCATTTTTAAGGGAGGAGGAATTTGATGCTTGTACTGAGCAGCTAATTTAGAAGACTTTATATTTGTATGTACATTATGACACATCAGAATGCCACATTCTTATATAATAACCAGGGGTATCAGCTCTTATTTAAAGTATTCTTCAAAGATGAATCTAATCTAAGGTACTATTTGGCAAAGCATAAATGATCTCAGGTAAGAGCCAAGTCATTTTAACATGACATTTTATGATTAGTCTTTTGTCAAGGTTGTTTCTTCAAAATCATCAGGGTAAAGAAAAATCAAATAATGGCCTCTTAAAAATTTCCTGATAACTTCAATGAATGGGATGTTACACATCAACCCAAGTGTCTATTATATTGATTGCATTATTATACAGATAAACAGATTTCACAGAGACAAAAATATTTAAAAAACAGATACAATAAGAATAGTTAAGGTTTGTTTATCTTAGTTGTCTTTTACGATTTACTATAACAGACATACCAATTTGAACTTGCAAGTTACACATTTTTCAGAGATAAGTAATTGCTCCAAATTTCCTTTTGCTTAGGATATACTCAGGGTCTCCTATTTATCTTCTCAATTGATGGCGTTGGGAGGTTGGGACCCTATTTTCTTTATACTTAAAAGAAAAAGACTGAGGTGAATATGAGTGAAAAAATGAGCCTGAAAATGTATATTATCTTATAGTATTCCCCCTGTCCTTGTACAATTTTATTCAGCTTTTGAATGACTTCAGTAATTAATATTGGCCTATTACCAGGCTGGGCATGGTGGTGCACATCTGTAATCTCAGCACACGGGAGGCTGAGGCAGGAGAATCACTGAGTTCAAGACCAACCTGGGCTATATAGTGAGTTCCAGTTCAGGCTCAACTACATAGTAAGTCCCTGTCTCAAAAAACAAAATAAAACAAACAAATAAATATTGGTCTATTATCACTGTGAATAGAGGTCTATGGCCCAAACTTGAGAATGATTTTCTAAAATTTAATTGCCTCATTGTTTTTCCAGTTCTGGTAAAATATATTTATACTCACCTTTAAAAGAAAGTGTCTACATATAAGAATAAATATTGCCAGCCTATGAGGGGACTTATTTCTTTATATTATACTCCCTATTTTTTGTACCAGGGATTAAACTCAGGACATCGTGCTTGTAAAGCAGGCATACTGCCATTGAGCTAAATCTCCAGCCCTATTATTCCCCATTTAAAGATGTTTTGTATTCTGATTTAGCCTAATTTTTATTTTTGAATATTTTACTTTATTAGTAATGATTGCAGTATTATATGACACAGAAATTATGTTCCTTCACTGGAAAAATACATAGGATGTTTTAACAATAACCTCTGCGTAAAATTTAGTTGTATATTGGCTGGAACTACTGGGAAAAATAATTTTTAGTGTGCATCAGTTTCAGACTTAAAGAGATTTATTAGGCAGAAATTTAAAATACATATTCAAAGTCCTTCAGAAAGAAAAAGAGGTGCTGAAACAGCTGGATACAATGATAGAGTTTGAGTGGGTGTTTAGGATGTGTATTTCTAATGTCTGCCATGTTATCTATCTGGTTAGTTGTGTCAGACTGCAAAGCATTTACATGCATTTGATGCTGAGATATAATGTTCACTAACATTTTTACATCCTTGACATTGGAGGTCTGTGGAAGGATGTGTAATTTACAGTTTAAGAGCACATTTCCATAGCACAAGTTGGAGATTTAAGACACAATAAGTTGAGTTTTTGGAAAGGGAAAAATACTGAAGCAACTTTTGTGTCCAGAAAGCTGTGATTTATCTTAAAGGAACAGTTTCAAAATTCCAATTATCCTTGTCAAATTTGTAACCTGTCTTTTTTTTTTTTTTTAACCTCAGTACTGGTAACCCTTTAACAGTGTGTTTTGAAAGCATACTTTTGGTAAAGTCATTATAAATCTGATAGTACATGACTACCTTTATGCACACCTTCATATAGATATATCAGAAAGTAGCAGAATACTGTAGGATTGCTTTCAAAACAAGCTAGAGTCTGCAAATGTGGAGGCACACTTCTGAGCTTATTCAAGTACATACAATTCAAACTCTGGATCAGACTACTTACCTTTCAAATATCAAACCACACAAAATCCCCAGCAGGAGCTATATAAAAATCACAAAAGATTTCCTAGATGATAATTTTTTTGTCTACAAAGAAAAAAGCCAATGCCCTATGACCTGCCATCCTGGTTCCTGTTCTCTTTTCCGCTAAAGTCCCACCAGAGCTTGTTTCCATAGGAAAAAAAAAACTTCCTCAAAAATACTTTGATTAAACCAAAACAACATCTAGCTCTCAAAACAAACAAACAAACAAACACAAAAACACAACCTACCCCCAAACAAACTAAATAACAACCAACAACAGTAACTCCTCTTGCTGCTACAATCTTACGCTGTATCCTACAGAACTGGTACAAACCCAAACCACACCAGCCCTTAACAATGTAAACAGTTCCTGGTGACTTTCCTCCCATGCCAACTGGTTATGTGGCTCCTCAACATACCAATGCTTGCCATCCAACTGGACAGGTACCTGCACCCTAACTGAACTTAGTCCTAGGATATACACAACACCAAATAACAACGACCAACTACTAAAGACAGACATAACACAGTAACCCCTCATCCAATATTTTGAGTTGTATTTGACTTATTTTAGTGATTAGGGGCATGGATAGATAGAGTGTTGGGGACAAAGTGTCTTACCATGGGGCCTAGCCTCATAGTGCTACCAAGACAAATCAGAGCCTGGTATCACATGGAAACATCTCTGGCAATGGGTTTAGAGGAAGAAAAGTTATTCTGAGAGGGAATAAGTATATCTGAGTGGGAATGTCACCATTGTTAGTTTGGTTTTTATTTATTTATTTGTTCATTTTTTGGGGGGGATACTTTTTGTTGGTAATATAAATTTGGCTGGCCACAAAGTCAGGAAAGTGGAAGATATTAGTTATGACCCATATTTTTAGTGGCACTGCTGAGGCTTCTATATTTGAGGTGGAGGCTCACACAAAGAGGCAGTGCCTGATTGCTAGCTGGAGGTTGGCCTTCTGAAGTAGTAAATAGGTGCTCATAAGGGTGCTACTTAGGAAGTTAGCAAGACTTGTTAAAGGAGGAGATTTGGGTTAATACAGAGGGTGAGGCAGATCAGGAGGACAAGCATTACCAAAGCAGGGAAGAGGTATGGAATGAAGGATAAGGTTATTATAGTGTGAACTTTAGTGTGAATAGCAGTATATATATGAACCGTGTTGGAAAGAGGGAGATAATAACAAGAAAGCATCTCTTTGTGGCATTCCAGTCAGCTGAGATGACTGGGGATAGGCCTGCTGCAAAGGCAAGGGCAAGCAGATGTGTAAGTAAGTAGGAAATCAGGTTAACAGTTCATGTGGTAAGGTAGCAGATTATGTGTCGGGGTGACTTTGGTGCTTAGACAGGAGGAGTAGGTAGGCAGAAGATGAGAAACATGAACAAGTACATTTTGTTCAGGGAGAAGTCAGTGGCAACTCCATGGAAAAAGAGGTCTTTCATCCAGAGGAAGAGAGGATCTAAGGAATTAGATTGGGGGTGGAACTATAAGAGGTTGTGGCAAATTTTTAAAGGAAATGGGTAAAATGACAGACTACACAGAGGTAAATATCTACTTTTTTAGTATTCAGAGTTTGGTGTGTATGTTTGTGATTTCCAAGGAGTTTTGTGGGCCTGTGTATCCAGGGGCAGGTCAATGAAGGCAGCTGCAAGAATGAATGGTGAATCCTGTAGGGAGGGTCATGTAAGTAGTCAGTGGTCAGGTGACTGTGTGGGAACCTGCCTACTAGGGTTTTAGAGTTGGAGAATGTAAATCCTTTATTAAGACTTTCCAGCTGGGCATGCCATCCTCTAATGGGTAGACATTTGAGTAAAGCAGGATGAGGTTAGTAGTTCCAAGAATTTGCTGAGTTGTTAGAAAATTGGCAGGTAGCCTTCCAAAGGACTAGTTTCTGTGAGTGTGTTGTGGCCCAGAAGGAAGGAACAGCTGTACAACTGTTCAAAGAAATTAAACACAGTGGGGATTCGGGGCATTCTCAAAACTTAGTGACCATGAAGGTGTATGATTCCCAGAATTAAGTGTAACCAGCACTGAGTTTGGGGGCACAATTCAAGTGTCAGCCCAGACAGACCTCCAGGGTGGAGAGAAAAGGGGTCCTGAGAAAGAATCAGAGAAAGAAAGGAAAAAGGAACTTGACTGGAAGAGTAGATTTGGACTATTAGCACAGCTGAGACAGGGAATGGCTGAAGCCCTTCACCAGTGTCAGTGGTGACCTCATTCAGCCTGGAGGGGTCTGGGAAAGGAGACTGGACCCTTCAGGAAGAGGTCTCTTCTCCCAGGTTTTTGGCTTCAGATGTTAGGGTAAACCAAAGCATGACTGAGACCACCAGAGCAGGCAAAAGGAAGTAACAGAAGAGATTTTATTTCTAGGCTGGGTGCAGGCTAGTCAAAGACAACAAAGCCACTGACTCAAGTGAATTTGGGCAAGGAGAAATTTCATAGAGGAATTTGGGTAAGGGACTGGTAGCTCTAGGAGGAGTAGAAAATTTTGTCCTGGAGTGGAAAAATCTTTTGCTGTGGGGCACAGGAAATCTAGTGCTCTCCAGACATGTCTGGACTCACAGATGCTGCTGCATATGGTAGAATACTTATTTTGAACTTAGCTTTCAGTTATCCTCTGTGCCTTGCAGGATATGTAACTGCATTGCCTGGGAATATTTTCTCTTCTGCTTTGGTGGAGATCTGACATAAACTGTCTCAGGTAAACTTATCCACCTCATAAAATATTAAAGGTGGCTGCCACTGCTGAAAGGCAGGGTATCAACATTCTGCTCTATTAGTACTGATTTTTTGCAGAAATATTTATAGGTTGAAAGAATTCCACAAACATATGAATAACCACCCATAAGCCACATCTTGCTTCATACTGATGTACATATGGATATAATCTGAAGGAATTCTCAGGTTTCAGTAATCTCAAGGTAGATGCAGAGGTTAATTTTGATTTTAAAATGTCAAACCTACTGGTATTTAGTATTGCATTGTAATAATTTTAAATATAGCATTGTAAAGCTTCAAAAAATATCTGATTCAAAAAGCCAAAGCTTACAAATGCAAATTGACCAAAAACCTTCTTATAAGAGACATTACTGAAAACCCCAGCCATGGGTCTTTGTCTCCTACAAGACCGTAGGATATCAGTAAGATAGGAAAGAAAAAACTAAAGACCCAGAGACTTGAGAGAAGTAGGTCTTGGGCTGTTCTAAGCTGTTTTAGGCAGCAAAGACAAAAAACATGAAGGACATCCAGTGTTTATTTATTAAAAATGTGGGAAGGAGAGGAGCTGGGCAAGCTGCAAGACACTTGCTGGTAACAAGTATTACAGATGGGCACAGCATATCTTTACTGAAGAGAAAAAATGATTGATTCAGAGGGAAGAGTTTATTTGGAGTCAGATTGACCTTGACTAGAAATGAACTAGGCAAAGGTCTATTCCTTTTAATGTTATATAGCAAAATTATGGAGTGGCAAGAAGTTTGTTCCACTTACAGCCTGCTAATACTGGGAAGAGATGTCAGCTACAACCTTCCATTTCTGAAGATGCTTCAGGTTGCTCTTTATTTGCAGAAGAGTTAATACTGCAATTTGCTTCTTTTTGTTTAGATATGCAGTGCCATTTTCATCATTTAAACTGAAATTTGAGGTAATTTCCTACTTACACATCTGTGTTTTATTTATACTTTCCTAGGTATCTCCAGTGTGTCTGGTAAGCAAAATTCCCTCCTCATTTACCTGATTGTTAAATCTTTGTCTAAATGCTCACACAAAACAGTGAATGAATCCTTGAAGTTCTGAGGCAGTTTGTTCTAACAGTATTGAAATGTGCCTTTCAAAAGCAGGTAGCGCTGGGCATGGTGGCACTCTCCTGTAATCCCAGCACTTGGGAGGCTGAGGCAGGAGGATAGCTCTGAGTTCGAGACCAGGATGGGCTACATAGTGAGTTCCAGGTCAGTCTCAACTACATAGTGAGTCCCTGTCTCAAAAAACCAAAAAATAAATAAATAAAGAAAGAAAGAAAAGAAAAGAAAAAGCAGGTAGCAATTGAACATTATCTTCATGTGGGATGCAAGTAGAAAAGTCATCTTTGAGGTGTAATGTTGGAGCCTATCCATAATAACTACATATAGAAGTCAATAAAGTATAAAGATTTGGTATTATGAAATGAACATTTCATAAAGAATAATTAATTTCTTTTAATTTCTGAACAAATCTATGCTAATTATTATGATGTTTCCCAACTGGTACAATTGAAATACTGTAGGCCAATGTACAGGGATAAATTAGTCTGCATTTATAGGAGCATAATGTAAATTTTGTATAAAAGCACAGAAACTTCATGTGTAATACCCATATTTATAATTTAGAATATTTCTATCAATGAATTATGGATTTTAATGTTGGGATTTTTATTATGTTAAACAATGGATAGTTAGTAGAAGATTTAAAAATAAAGTATTGAATTTAAAATATTTATTGTCATAAAAAGTATCAACATTTTTTGGTTTACAGCATCTTAAAAAATGACAACAAAAGTAAATTACTATATGAATTACAATGAAAATAGCAATCTATGAAAAAATGATCTTTCCTTCAATTATTATACCCAAAGCAATGTTCACTCACACAGGACAACTGCATATTTTATGACTATATCTCACTCACACTGACAGATGCTTTCCAGGCCTTTTTGTAGAACATACTTGACATCTTACTGATCTTGCTATTTCGTCAGAAGATTATTATATTATATAATGTGTAGTTAATAGCAAGAAATATCAATAAAATAAAGTATAAAATTATTAACATGTATTGTGATTTGGAATAAATGTAGCTTTTCACATCAGTTTTATATTTGCTTTGTATTTGCTGAAAAATAGCATCAGAAATGAACTCTTATACAAACTACACTAAAAATACCAGTAGAATTATGCAACAAAATACTCTACTTCAATTGTTACACTCAAGGAAGTATCACACGTGATAACTGCATATTCAGTGTACATGTCTGACACTGACATGTACTCCTAGCTTCTCTTTCCTATGTGATAGGCCCATTCTTTTCACATCTTCCCTTTTCTGTTTTGTCAGGATCTTCCTACCATATTGTACAATATACAGTTAGCAGAAAAATAAGATATCAGTAAAATAAAACAGCACATAGGTAAAAGTGTTTCAAAGAGACAGCAACATTTTCACTTCACTTATTTATTTTCTTACAAAACCTAAAAGATAACATCAGAAATAAAAACCCATGTCTTTATACCCTCAAAAGTCAATCACAGAAATAACCTGTGCTTTGACTCTCAGACCCAAGGCAGTCTCTCACATGAGAACTGCATGTTCTATACCCAAGTATCACTTCCACCAATAGCGCATATATTTTGTTTTCTTTTAGGGCACAGTTGACATCTTTTTGGTGTACCTGTTGCTGTAGCAGGTCTTTTTTGCACATGCCTGTTTACCTATTACCTCCATATTTTTGTATAGTTTCCTGAGCAGAAATAGTCTATTTTTCCTCAGCTGTAAGTTATCTTTATTAGTTCCAGTACCAACCTCTCAGAAATTTCTCCATGATATTTTGCACTTGTTATTTTCTTTACAAACTGTCAAAACTATGCTATAAAAGTGTAGGATCAAGTAAAATGCAACCATTGTGTTTCAAGTGGCATCATAGTTGGTGAATAACTCATAAAAATCTAGTCTGCCTTTGTGTTGTAGAAAGTTTCCATGTCAGACTTTCATTTTTTCAAGGTTTCCTTATCATTTCCATTAAAATGCAATGTTGACATCAGAAGCACCAGGTTTTTCTTCTTTGTCATATCTAAATTTTTTTTAAATCCAAAGATTATTTGATACAATTCTGTTTTGTTTATTTGATTTTTCTCATTGTTTACTGATACTTTTTACTTATTCAGTACAGTTACATTCATCACTGGGATCTCATACACTTGGTTCTCATATTTTGCCTGTGCACTTGGCCTCCCTTCACCCCCTCCTCTGTTTGCTATAACCAAATAGTTTCTCTGGCATGAAAAAGTAAAGTGTAAATAAGATCCAAATGGAATCATTGACAATGTGAAATAGGAAGAAAAGGTCTAAAAGTATAGGAGAAATAGGGAAAGGTAGGAGAAAGGAAATAAGGGAATACAAGTCTCTGTTTTGAAACTTCAACATTTCATTTGAAATTTCTGCTTTGTTCCTGCAGACAGTTCTGGTCAACTTGTGCTCTGTTAGCAAATGTAGCACTGTATCCCTGCAAATTCCATGAGAAAGCTCTACTGAGTACAGCAGACATGTGAAGGCTTTCAGTTCCTCTAGTGAGGTATCATAATAAAAACACTTAGAGTATTAATACTGATGCATACAGAATATTTATTTGTATTTCAGCCTTTGAATATTTCACACCATCTTAAAGCACTTCATCTTGTCTTAATTTACAAACTGAATGGCAATGATGGCATTCCTTCCAATGGGTTTTACCTTGCCGAGATCCTCATGATATATTTGGACCTAGTTCTAACATTGAATCTTTCCATTCGGTTGCATGACAACTTAGAAGGATTTTGACAGTATTGTAAATATGAACACACATTGCTGTTTTCTTCATAATCTGAATCAAGGAAGTCTGCTTTACCTGTATCCTTTTGTTTTTCATCCATTTCATTGTCACAGCAACTTTGGCTCACATGGTAAACATCAAAGTCATTATTGTCCATGAGTGAGTAATCTGATGATTCACTTTGACTTCTGAGTTGCAAATATGATTTTTTTCATGTGACATTGTACTGAATTGGGCTACTTCTACTAGAGAAATCAAAAGGAAAAAATTAAAACAAACACTAAAAGCAATAAAGTAAATACTACTTCTTGGCAATTCCATTCATATAAACTGAAAAAAGGAAGAGATATTTATAGAAGCTTTTCTTTAGAAATGAGGCCAAAAAGCAACCTTTAGTTAAAAGAAAGAAAGAGAAAAAATATATGGGAAGCAGTGGAGGTTGTATTGAAAACAAATAATTTTTAAAAGTTTTTAAAAATGTTTTGTACTTTTAGTGACACCAAAATAATGTGACATTATTTGTTTTACCATAAATTTGGGGAAACTATGCTAATATGTTGCCCTATTACTTTACTTAATGCACATTTGTTTAAAATTCTGTGTTTATGGTCCCAGTGTCTCAAGAATAAGTAACTCTTAGTGAATTTTATCACAATTTTAAAGTCAATCTTCTGTTTATTTGTATGACGGAGTGTGTATTTCCAGGTTATCTTAGGTACATTATTATCATTATTACAACAAATATGTATTTTTATTTAAGAATTCATGCTTATGATTGGGAAAGTACTTACATTTATAATTACTTTATAAATAGCAAACAATTTTTTGAGAAAAAATGTATTAGCTAGCAGAAGAAAATACTTATTACTTAATTCTTGCCACTTTATGAAGCAGTTCTGTGAATTCTCTTTTGTGTTTTTATAAGATATGATAAAAATTTAGTTCAAGTATATGTGTAAATCCATGAAGTTTTGTCTGGTAAAATATGTAACATGAGATCTATCTTTAACATATATTTATTGTATTTATTTATTTTTTGCTTACTTTTAAAAAGAGGTGTAATCTCCATTATTGCCCAAGTTTTTCCCAAATCCTGTCCTCAAGCAATTCTCCATTGTCTGGCTCCTGAGAAGCTGGGACCTCTGGAGAAAGCTATTGTATCCAGATTCCTCCTTACAGATTATATATTTTTTAATAAAAATAATTCAGTAAATGCTGTTGCCAATTTCTACCCACAAAAAATACATTTTCATAAAATCTTATGATATGTTCTTATTTACTGGTTCTGGCACTGTGTGACCTCTGGGTCTTTCTCAGGATCAAAATTATCACAAAAGAGGCTGGGGATTTAGCTCAGTGGTTCTGCCACCTACCTGGTAAGCACAAGGTCCTAAGTTTGAGCCCCAGTACCAAAAAAAATTTTTTTTCCACAAAAGATTAAAGATTTGAGTCAGTTTAGATAACCAAATCAGATTAATTACTCACCTTAGACAACCACACTTAGAGTTAACCTAATTCTTTTCTACCCTTAGCCTTTCCCTGATTATGGTTATAGACTCACGGTTTGCATCAGCAGTTCTTAGAGAATTATAAAAAGATTAATTAACATATCACAAATATAAAACAAACAAATATATATATAATACATGGTTAAGTTTCATCAACTCCAGATCAAGTTAATAAAAAATTTGTTTACTTAAGATTAGGTCCTATGAAGAAATTCTCCTACTGGGCCCTAAACATTGAGGTATGGTGTGACTGCTTTTTAAAGCATTATTACTCCAGTTATGTAAGGAATTTGGCCATGGATTGTCTGAAAGTGGAGTATAGACACGGCTTATTATGTTGAAGTTTTGTTGAAAGAGTTTTTGAGGGACACACGAGAACCTCTTTTGCTATTTTCTCTGCCTTCATTAACATTCTAAATAATGCAGCTATACTTCTGGGAAAATGCCCTTATAATAACACAATGTCAGCTCACTCACCAAACATTCTACATATATTTTTAATGACATATTTGTCTATAGTTACCACCTCTAATTAACTGATTATTTGAAGAATTTCCTGAGATTTACATATAATCAACAAAATGTGGAAAAAAGGAAACAAAAAACAATGTAAAGTGCTTTCAAAGAACCCCCTAGGAGGAGATAAGTTATGTTTTAATTACCCTCAAAATTACCTATTCTTTCAAACTCATTTACCCATCTTTTTTGCCCCATATTAAAGCAGTTCTGGAATTCTTTTCCATGAGTGTGTTTAATCAAACAATTGTTTCTACCTTGATTTCTTGACTTGGTTCAAATGTTAAAGAAGAGCCAAATGTCTCAGTGTCAGATATGATGGATTAGGTAGATACGAATACACCATACTGGTTTTCTGAATATACTGTTCATTTTACAGAACTCAACATGAAAAGTCTGAATTTTTATCATACCTTTTAAATACACAAAAGTACATTCATAACTTCTTTAGAAACTGACAGGCACAACAGGATAAAAAGTGTATGCAAAGCCAGAAAGTTAATGTTGAGGGATGTTAACATCAACATTATTTTTAAAGCAATAATGCTTAAAATTAAATTCCCCAGATTTTGTGATTAAAAAAATCGACATATTACAGTACCAGTAAGAGTTCATGTTGAGCCAGTAAGCATTTCTATTATGTACAGTGAGGAAATCAAGTTACTCAGAATATGAATAGGATATAGGCAATACTTCACATGAAGAAGGCATCACCTTGTACCATAATTTTCAGCATATCTGTTCTGAGTTATAGATAGGTATCTCTGAGATAGTTGAAAGACTGTGATGTTTCTGCATCCCTTACCCATCAGTCTATCTGTGAAGAGACTAATACAGGGCCTTCTCTCTTCAGGAACACTTCCAAAAGCACATAGGACATTAATATTATATGTATTAAAAATGCTTTCAAATGAAGCATTACTTAGGGTTGTCAAATTTAATTTACAAATAATATTGTCTTATATAATTATTATCAACATATCCAGAAGGGCAATTCTGCACTTCTTTTCCTTCATGCAAGAATGAAAATTTTCTGAGTCAAACATTTGCCTCAAATTATGAGTTATAATTTGTGAAAACCCAGACACCTTATTTAAGCATATACAGCCCTTTGATTGATAGACTATAATTTTCATAATTGATACATGGTAAAAATTACTTATCTGGGTGTCAGACTTTATTGACTACAGATATAACAAAAGCCGTGTTGTCATCTTTCAAATGTGTTAGAAAGCATATCAAATGCCTCTTTTACCTTTCTTAAGAACTGTGTAAGAAGGAAAAAAATCAGGTCTCAGGTTACTAGGAAGTCATTGAAGAGAGTGAAAAGTTGAAACATATTTACTCTTGCTTTTTAAAATAATTCTCTTTCTCCTATAACAAATCTGTATGAGATTTCACTACCCCACTGCTTAACCCCAAAAGATAGCATTCTTAGATAGACATACATGAAACTAAGGATGAGGAAATACTTTGCACCATTTGTATCTTTCCTACTATGAACTGGTCTTGTACTTATCTCTTTCTCTCTCTCCCTCTCTCTAAATCATATGCATATGTGTTCATTATGTGGCATAGTTGGGTGACATAAATGCATATATATCTCTTGTGATATTTAATATGTACATATATACTTGTATATTAGATATTAAATTTATAAACTTTTATCATTTGTACACACTAATATTCAAGAGATACTGTTGTCACAATAGGTAAAAACAAAAAGAGAATGCAAGGGCAGCATTGTTTGTGTTATGGCTTATTTGTAGATGTTCCCCAGAAGCCTCATGTGGTCACAGGTTGGGCTTTCAAGAGGCAACTGGGTCTAGGATGTGAGATGCTGGGATAAAAGATGAATTACTGGGATTGGTTCACAGTGCCATGCTAGAGTGAATGTGTGGGTGCTACCCTCCCTAAGGGTGAATGGCCTGGGTAAAATATTATAGAAAGAGGGCTATTCTGATAATTTCTTGTTGCTTGATACTTGCTAACTTCCTTATGGTTACCCTCCTTTGCCATTGACCATTTCTCCTATTTGACACCTGCTTGCCATGCCACTGTCTTGCACTATGGGCTGAAACCTGTATGAACTGTGAGACAATGAAAACTTTTCTCCCTTTACTTTAGGAGTCAAGTATTTTGTCTCAGCAGTGAGAAAAGTGCCTAAGATAGAATTTGTTGCCAGAAAAGTAGAGTTGTTGCTGTGATAACAGGGCCATATGACTCAAAAGCTTTTGAAACTGGCTTGTGAGAATAGTTTGGAAAGATTTGGCAGGGGGAGAAATGCCTTAAGCTGTACTTGATGGGAGATTCTGGTAAAGCTCAGGAGACTAGAATGCTGATAGAAATGCTGACAGCAAAGATCAGGGTCAGGAGTTTTCTGCTGCATTGGTTGTAGGACTCCAGACAATGTGTGCTATGCCTTGACAGAAAGTATGTCTGCATTTTTGTCTTGTCACCAAAGACTTTGTCTGAGGCTGAGATTAAGGTCAGCGGACAAAGTAAACTGGCAAAAGAAACTCTGAGACAGTCTAATGTTGGGGCAGTGTGATGGGTACTGTTGAAGCTTTTAGCTGCATTTATTTTGAGCACAGCATAGTGATTTAATGTGTGAATTTGACCAGAGGAAGCACTAGTAAAGTTGCAATCTGCAAATATGGAACAGAGGAGAAACTGGTCACTGAAAGGACTAGCAAGAAAAAGCAAAGTGTTTCAGGAGGAGGCAGTAGACTAGGTGGCCTAAAGACATCATAAGAATCTGTGGGACACAACCTTTGCAGCCTCCAAGTTGCAAAAGTAAAAGACTTTGCTCTGAGAATAGAGCCCTAGAGAACCATGTTCCAGAGAGGTGGCAGCCTAAGGAAGTTTTTTTTGGGAATTGGTTAATAGGTACATGATCCCTGCAACTGAAACACAAAATATGCTGATACCTTGCTAGAGAGTGTCAGACTTTGGTGTGGTCCATGTGGTGCTGATTTTATTTGCATGCTGAATGCAAGACTTGTGGCATCAGGAAGGCTTCAACTCAGATTTCAGAAGAAGGCCAGACAATGTGATGCAGGAAGGCAGTGTGTGAAGCTGTGTGTGAAACTGGAGGTTCACTGGAGACCCTAAAACTTTGGAAAATCCAGAATTTGGATTGTTTAAGGAAAACTGTAAGAAGGGAACAGAGCCATTCTAAGAGATAAACCATGGGCATTACAACTACCAGGAGCACCAAGAAGTTGGATCTACCCAGGCCCTTTGGAGTTTACACATTACCACAATTGTCTCAGATGCTGGACTGGGAACAACAGGACTTAAGGTTTGCCCTGATGGATTTTGTACTCTTTTTAGCTCCATTCCTTTCTATTTCTATATTTGTATCTTTTGGAATGCTAATATTGATCTTGTGTCATGGTATGTTGAATTTGTTTTATTTTCTCTTCATTTGTACCATGGCTTCCAGATAAAGGTTTGCCTTAAACCTTTAGGAATTTGGCACTTCTTTAAAACAGACTATTTTTAGATAAGGGTGTTCACAAGAGTTTTTGGGGGGTTCAGGATGGAACATTATGGCCTGTATCTAGATTCTCCCCAAAACCTCATGCAGTCATAGGTGGCATTTTCCAGAAGTGGCCTGATGTAGACTCAGATGCTTGGGTCATGGGTGTGATTCTGATATTTCTTCATAATGTGATGCTAGGACTAAGGATGTAGGGGTTTTCTGCTTGGATAAAATATAAGCGATAGGAAGATTACCATAGTAATTCCTTGTTGCTTATCACTTACTTCCTGATTACAGACTTCTGCCTACCCTGCTTGGTCATGTACTATTTCTTCTCTGTGATACCCCTTTGCCATGCTACCCTGACTTGAAGCTGACCATAATGGACTGAAGCCACAATAAACTATCAATCAAATAGACTGTTTCTCCTTTATTATTATTATTATTTTTTTAGACCTTTTCTCCTTTAAATCTGGGTGGTGAGCATCATGTCTCAGCAATAAGGAAATTAAGAGTTTGCATCATATGATTAGATGCTACAATAAATACTATCTCAGAGAGTCAATTCTGACTGAAATGAAGATATCAGTGTGTTAGTAGTTGTGAGTTTTACAGAAAACTGGAAAATATAAAGTAGTGACTATGTCAACAAAGGTTAAGTTGTTGATTCTTTTTAGCAATCACTTTCTAGCTGTAAGAGATACAAAATATTTACTAGAGAGAGAGAGATGATGAGACATATGAAGTTATCAATTTCATGTATTAAAATAATATTTAAAATATAATGTTCCAATCACAGAGAAGTATGTGCACCCATGTTTATAGCAGCACAGTTTGTAATAGATAAATCTTGGTAACAGCCTATTTGCCCATCCGTTGGAAACTGGATAAAGAAGTTGTGGTTTTTCTATAAAATGGAATATTACTCAGCCATAAAGAATGAGAAAGTAGATTCATTCATGGGAAAATGGATACATATTGAAGATATAATCCTAAGTGAAATAAATAAGTCACACATGTGTAAATACCAAATAATTTCCCTGGTGTGAATAATCTGCAACAATGCATAAGATTCTAATAAGATTACTGACATTTAGAAATGGGAAGAAAGGAGCTAAAGGTGTAGGGAAGGTGGGATGGGTAGGGGAAGAATAAAAAGGGAAAAGAAAAAAGTGTGAGAGAATGAAAAGATGAAAATAAAGTGTAGATGGGGAGGGGAGAGGGGGGGAAGGGAGGGCAGAGGTAAGGGGAAAAAATGAGAATCAAGACTTGTCATGTAGAGGTACAAGGTTCCAACAAGGAATGTAACTGTACTGTATCCCTAAAATGTACCAATAAACTCAATTAAAGCTGAAAAAAAAAGATACAATGTTCCACAGATGTGTCACATAAGTCTTGCCTTTTATATTTTAGTCAAAGGGCTCCAGCATAGTTAACCTGACTTTTACTCTAGTAATGATATTGTTCAGAAATTATTCTGACTAATATTCTTGAGATTCTGTGGTATAGAGAAGCTAGAGATAACAGAAGTAAGAACAGAGGTTAAATATGCAATTAGGTGATGTAAGAAGTAATCTCTTTGGAAGTTCAGAGAAATGAACAATGGGTCAGAGTATGTACAAACAACATTACACAGAAGATAAATTTAAGGTATATACTCTGAAATGTGCTTTGATACTAAGCTGAAAACATAAAGGTATCATAGAATGCAATCAAAGTAAAACTCTTCTTAAAACTAAAAATAAATGGAGGCAAATAAGAGTTGTTGCATATCTTTAGTTTAATCAAGTAAAGAGAATAGGTGAGCCAACTTTAGGTTTAAAATTAAATGTAAAATATAATTAAAGAAACAAGTCAGGTTTCACTTACTCTCTTAGTTTTTATCATCCAGTCACAAATACCTTACAGAGATGTGTTTGTATACAAGGACATTCATTATTGGAAATTTGTACCTTTATGCAATTGATCTTGGTTCTTATTTTCCCCCATCCTCCAGCCCTCCCTCCTTCCCAGTCTACAAAGACTTTGGTTCCATTATTTTTTAATTTTCTCACATTGTTTCCATTTCCTTCTTTCCTTTCTACTACCCCTCCCTTTTCCCTTTCCTCTTTGTCCCTTATCTTCCCATTTCACATAATTGAAGAGTATAATGAATGTGTAAAATTTTTAAATTAATTGAAGTAAAAGGTGTGCATTAAGCCTTTTCAAAATTTACTACTTTCAAATGCATCTATCCCTTCATTAAGTTAAGAGGTGAAAGGGTGGCAAATAGTGTTCTTTGCCACCAACATCTGATCACAAATACAAATAATTACCATATTCATCAAGACATGTTTGGTATCAAAATTAAATGTTAAAAAGATCACAACATAATGTAATGGGGATAATATATCAATAGTTTATATTAATTGCACAAAAATATCTATTAACAACACTAAAAATGATTTATAAGCCAAACATTTCTGTGTATAAAAGGACAAATGTATTTTTAGTATCTCATTCCCATAAATACATATATCATCTGGATGAATATCCAACAAAAGTTCATCAGAGTTGACATACAACATACGTCAAATATCCTCAACAGGTTTGCATAGGATATTTCATCAAACAAAAGCAGAATACATTATTTTATCTGTATCTTGTAGAATTTCCTGCAAAATGGAGCATATTTTGTACCATAAATCAAGTCTTAATCAACAGAAATACTTACTAATACCATAGAATGGAATCTTACTGGAATAAAATCAGGAATCAATCACAGGAGAAATCATTGGAAACACACAATAGCATAGAAATTAAGAAGTAATATCCAAGTTCATAAAACTTTTACATAAGATAGAAAGGGAAGGAATTTTGAAAAATACACTCTACCAGTCCAAAATTATTCAGTGGATCCTTGAGTTATGTTCAGGCTCACATAAAAATAAATTGGGTTATGTCCAGAATATTAGTTTTAAGATTTGACCACAGGTTTGAATTATACTCTGAATGCTGGCAGCTTCTGGGGTTGTAAACAAACCCGGTAATACCAGAAAAGTATATGTAAACATATATAAGCATCAGTCTGAGTCCAGATGTTTCTATTTTTTAATGTTATTTGTCAGTGGTTTTAATAAATTTTTACAATTACTGCTATAAAAATGGCCCCCCAAATCTATGGAAAGAATAGAAGAAAAACAGAGCAATCACAATTGAGAAGAAGGAAATTGTGGAGAAATGAGGGTGGTATTTGTTTGACCAATCTTGCTAATATGTACAGCATGTGGAATGAAATCCACCATAGAGACAATCTTACAGAGAAAATATTTGTATGAGAAAATTAGCTTTGCTAAAGATATAACTCAAATTAGTAAGTCATGATCAACAGTATTAGATGAGATAGAAAGCCCATTATTAGTGTGAGTATACAAAAGATAGGTGCAGATTATACCTTATTTAAATCTGTAATTTGTGCAAATCTGGAAATATAGCTGCAGTTCTAACAAAGAATTATCCATTCAAGAGAGATAATGGTGAGCTATTTGATGCCAGTAAGGGGTAAAGAGAACTGGGATTCCTAGTTTAAACAGGTATACTTAAGAAACCCATGCTAATAAAAGGGCTGCTGGAAAATTCATATATGAAACTTTGCAGTGATCAGAAGTTTCCAATTATAATGAAACTTGCCTTTTCTGGAGGAAAATACCCAGGAGAACATGCATTACTCAGGAAGAGAAGAAAATGCCAGGCCAGAAGCCTATCAAGGACAGGCTAAATTCATT
>NW_022900997.1:22374-26242 GCF_012274545.1 Fukomys damarensis | reverse complement strand
GTAGGAACTGTGAAAAGGTCATGTATCTCACAGGTATAATAGTTCAAGTAGAGGTGACTCTGGTCCATGGAGAAGAGTGTGCACTCATCTAGTTGACCTTGGCCCCCCAAAATAGATGTCCAGGTCAAGAGGAAAATGCAGTGGATAGAGACAAGGTCAAAGTGGTGTCAGTGGGCATTTTTCTCCCTATGTGGATGACCTCCTTCCAACTGGATTAAAAATATGTGGTGTTCACATGCAGCAGGTGGTGAAGGCAAGGGGCTTGTTATGGCTTGTTTCTAGATGTTCCCCTAAAGCCTCATGTGGCCATAGGTGGGGTTTTTGGAGGTGGCTGGATCCAGAGTGTGTGATGCTGGGGTCAATGGTGTGATACTGGGATTAAGGATATGTGATTACTAAACTAGTCCACTGAATGCTTTAGCATAGTTCTGTGTGTGAATAATGGGAAAGTCCACCCTGACCACCGAAAAGACAGGTATCCTGGGAGGGATAAAACGGAGAAGCAGCTGTTGCTGGTGCTGCTTGCTGCCTTCTGCCTGAGCTGCTTCACCTCTGTGATGACCCTCTACCACATCTCCCTGTCTTGGAGCCAGACAACCATAGACTGAGCCCTCTCCAAACTTTGACCTGAAATAAACCTTCCCTCCTTTAACTTCAGGAATTGGGTATTCTATCTCAACAAAGGAAGAAGTAACTAATGTGGGGCTGTTGATGACTTGTAGCTTGGGGAATGTCAAGGGGTGCTGCGAGCAGATCCAGCAGTTACAAACTTAGGAATGAGAGAAGTCAACAGCTGGATGTGATGTTGCCTCTCTTAACTGAATGGTCCTGTGGGCCATCATCTCAGTGAATGGAAGATGCAAGAACTTATGACTGAGCCAAACACCAGAGAGTCAGAGTGTGGAACAAATACCTCCACCCCTTCCACATGAAAACACAAACATGCTTAATATCTCAGCCATTAAGCAAATGTAAACTGCAACCACAGTGAGGTTCTCCTTCACTCCTACTACTGTACCTACCATCCATATAACCTAAGGTAACAGGCATTGGTAAGGAAGCTCAGAACCTGGAAACCTTGCACACTGTGCAGGCTCTGGGTGAAATGCTTTGGCATGGCCTCAAAAAGTAGAATACAGACTTACTATACTACTCAACACTTCCGTACGTAAGTAGATACACAGAAGAACACAAAATATGTATTCAAGCAAAGATGAATATGATCTTTATCTCTATCTAGATCATGGGGATGGAAAACATTCCCACAACAAGTTTCAGAAAACAAAACAGGATCCAAATGGAAAAAAGAATACTCCTAGGTAAGATAAGTGGTGAAACTGAAGTTGGACAATGGATTGGACATTCATGTCAAATCACTTTAATTTCCTTACATCTGGGTTCTATGGTGGTTGCCTAGGAGTGTCTGAATTTGGGTAAAATACACTGCCATTTTTCATGCAGACTTGCAAAGTAGGAAAAGTAATAACTACTGGAGGAGGTGAGTGAATAAATCACGGTGTACTAATATCATTGCAGGTGTCCCATGTGTTTGAAATTATTGGGAAATGAAATATTTTTCTACTATCGATATTATTCCAGCAAAGAAACACCAAGCATTGCTATAGCAGCAAAGTGAATTGGTGATCTTTCTCACTGTGAAGAAACAATTCCTGACACCCACAACTTAAAGAAGGGGAGGTTCAATTTGTCTCATATTTGTGGAGGATTAAGTATATGGTTGCTTGGCCCCAAGAAAGCAACATCATGGAGGAAGTATGTGACAGAGTAAAGTTGCTTACTTCATGGTAACAAAGAAGAAGAGCATGGGAAGAGTGCCAAAGATGTTTGGGTGAGGGGTAAGATAGTGACATAGAAGAAATCCGTTCATGACACATAGAGACACCAAAAGAAATGAACTCCACCAATCCCCTAGTTGGATCTCAAAGCCAATCGAGGTGCCACTTGATCCTTAACTGTCACACTAACACTACCAAAATGAGTCCAGCCAGAGCTGTAAAACCATTGTCCTACTGTGTGAAAGTTATAGTTGAATGAGGAGGACCAAGAAGAAGAAGAATATTAAACACCAATGTGTGCATATTTTGTTAGAATCAAATGCCACACGGTTAGTTACTATTCTCATTGCTGAGACAAAATACCTGGCACCCAAAGTTTTAAAAGGTAAGGCTTATGTCAGCTCACAGTTTGTAGTGGTTTCAGTCCATAGTTGGCTGGTTATAATGGAGGGCACCCTAGCAGAGGGCCATCACAGAGGAGAAACAGTAAAAGGCATGGCAAGAAGGCAGCAAGCAGCAAGCCTCCCTTTCCTTTGTAGCCCTTCCAGACTACCCCATATTTTGGATGATGACTCCCACACCCAGGGTGGGGCTTCTCTCCTCAGGAAATCCATTTGGCCACATCCAGATACATGCTAATTCCACTCAGTGGACTAAATTAGTACCACAGCCCTTAACCCCAGTATCACACACCCTAGATCTAGCCAGATATGAAAAGTCCCACCTATGAAGTTTTGAGGAGAAATTGAGATACAAGCTGTAATGTCCACTATCTTGAAATTATAATATTCAGAGTCCACTGCGTGGATATTACATTTGAAATGTCACTCGCTGATTATTATCATAACATTATGAAATGGTCACAGCTTGGATAGTACAAATAGAGACCACTCCATGGATAGTATATCAGTATCCGAGGGTAGTGTCTGAGTATTACTCTACATGAGTACAGGAAGGCATGTCATGGATATTGTTAGTATTTAAGACCACAGGAGATATAATAGTACTATTGGTTGCTGTGTGGATATAAAATTAGAATTACAGGCCACACTATGGACATGAAATTACCACTAAAGGCCACAGTGTGGATATTATACTAAGATGCCATTTAGATCCAACATGGCAGAACACCTGTGCAATCCAAACACTTGAGAGACTTAGGGAAGAGGACTTGAGTTGTAGAGCACCTAGACTACATCATGAGATGCTGTCTCAAGAAAAAAATGCTGCTATATAGATTTTATATTAGTATGAGAAGTCCGCATTGTGGATATTGAAGGCCACAGAATAAGTAGTATATACTTACTAAAAGGCCATCGTGAGGATACTATCATCGAATTAGGGGCCAGTATGTGGACCATTTACTCATATGAAGAAGCCACTATGTTTATGTTTTATTAGTATTAGGACTCTGAAGTGTGATATTATGTTGGCAATACAGTGCTATAACGTGGATATTAGAATAGCATGAGGAGCCACAGAGTAAATGTATTCGCTTTGATACTCTTCTGTATATATTAGTATTAGATGCTGAAGTGGAGACATCAGTAATAGAGGCTAATTCAAGGATATTAAATTATTGTTAGAGGAAGCAAAGTGGATTACTATTAGAGGCCATTGTCCCTTCTTACTGGAAAACACCATTGTCCATCTGCAAACAGTGAGTTGGTGATGTGAGTGAAATTGACTCCTCTAATGCCTTGAAACTAGCTTTAAATCCTTTCTCCCCAAATATTTCTCTATAGGTTTGGTTGGTGACAAGGAGACAAACCTGAGCCAATGGCAGGTATCACTTTGGGTGACCGGGAAGGGATTTTAGTGTATCCTAACAATCACTTGGGAAAGAGACTGCTTGCTCATGGCTAGCTCGATCTGCTGTTGGGACTCCAGGGACATTCCAGTACCTGCCAGGGACACCTTTGCTCTCTGAAAATTCTCCTTTCTTTGCCCATGTGCTGCATCAGCTGCCCATTAATGCTTTTGTCAGTTAAAAAAAGTTTCAGGAGCTCTGATCTAGTACAAGTTCTAGGCTTCATCTCATTTGGAGTTGATGGGCTCTATCTGGTTTCCCC
>NW_022900997.1:18087-21482 GCF_012274545.1 Fukomys damarensis | reverse complement strand
TAAAACTCAAAACTCAGGCTCTCCAAATATAAAGACCCAATTCAAAAATGAGCATCTTAAATGAACAGACATTTCTCAGAAAAAGAAGTAAAATTATCAAATAAATATACGAAAAAATGTTTCACATTACTAGTCATTTGAAAGATGCTGATGAAAACAACATGGAGATTCCACCTCACCCCAGAAAGAGTGGCTGCTATCAAGCAATGAAGCAATAACAAATGTTGTATAAAGACCCAATTCAAAAATGAGCATCTTAAATGAACAGACATTTCTCAGAAAAAGAAGTAAAATTATCAAATAAATATACGAAAAAATGTTTCACATTACTAGTCATTTGAAAGATGCTGATGAAAACAACATGGAGATTCCACCTCACCCCAGAAAGAGTGGCTGCTATCAAGCAATGAAGCAATAACAAATGTTGGCAGGTTTATGGGGGAGAAAAGAACCCTTTTCCTTTGTTGGTGGGAGTACAGAATGGTGCAACCACTATGAAAATCAATATGGAGATACCTCAACAAACTAGGATAAGAGGTTCCATTTGACCGAGCTATCCCTCTTCTGGGTATCTTTCCAAAAGAATTAAAATAATCATATCATACTGATACTTGTGCACCCTTGTCAATAGTGGCATATTTTGTTACAGCTGAAAGTTGGAAACAGCCCAATTTTCAGTTGGAGACTGAACAAAGACTATGTGGTTTTTCTATACAATGGAATACTACTCAGATGTAAGGAATGAGAAACTGGAGTCATTCACAGAAAAATGGATGAAGATTAAGGCCATACTCTAGTGAAATGATACTGAATGGTTTCTCTCGTGTGAGAAACTAAAAGTGTAAATAAGGTCCAAATGGTATAACTGATGATGTGAAATAGGAAGAAAATGGCTGAAGGTTGCGGGGAGAGGGAAGGGTAGGGGAAAGGAAATAAGGGAAAAGAAAATATGAGAAAAAAATAATAGAAACAAACTTTTTGTAAATTGGGAAGAGTGGAGGGGTGAAGGGAGGACGGGGGTATGGGGAAAACATGCGAACTAACACCTGTCCTGGAAAGTTACAAGATCCAAATGATCAATGTAATTGTACTATATACTTTAAAAGTGCCAATAAACTAAATGAGAGGGAAAAAAAGAAAATGCTTGTGCTATTTTACATCTCCCTAATAATGTTTTAGTTACCTGTAACTAAAAAGGGATGATTTATTATGATACACCAAATACATGAAAGCACACACTGATCCTCCAGGTCTTTCCTTAAAAAGATTCATTAAAATAAATTAGGCTATGATGCAGATATTTTGCCTTTGTGTTTTTTTTTTCTGGGTAATTTTCTTTCTAAACTGGATTATTTTTCAGACTAGATTAGATGTAAATTTCTGACCAACTGTATCTAAATTTTAGCACAATAAAATGTCTTAAATTTCCTAAGAACTATAATAAATTAAGGCAAAGAATAACAGCATTAAAAATTTCAAATTCAATTTAACTAGGCAAGCAATCTACTTCAAGATATAAATTTCCAACCTAGTCACAACCTCAATCCTACCTATAGATATGCAAATTTAGGAGTAACTATTGCATGAGTCTATTTTAAAATATGACAATAATTTATTTCACACCTGCAGTGTGCTCCTGCTCACATCAGCCTGCATCCAGCCATCTGAAAAGAAATGGTTAATGAGTAAGTCAACCTGCCCTCACCTAAGACTACAACCTGTGGAGAAATGAGTAGGGCATAACTATGCAGTGAGCCTAATTAGCTGCAGATAGCTACCAGCAGACAAATGTACAATGGATAGGCACACAGTGAGCCTTCATTCCCATTGTATTACCTCCCACAGACCAGTGAGAACCTGGTAAGAGCACAGAGAGCACTCACTACTATTGTTCAGCATTCAGCAGATATATGATCACTGGTTAGGCACACGATGAGCCCGTCCTGCCTTGCTTGCATCCGGTACACCAGTTATGGAATGGTTAGCAATCCAGTGAGCACCTCCTCACCCCGTTAGCTATACATTGATGCTGTGAGGATTGGTGAGACAAGCAGCGTGCTTGCCCTGGTTCTGGGCTGCACCCAGTGAAAGTTTTAATAATGGGTAAGCATGCAAACATCCTTGCCTCAAGTCAAAAGGCATACTAAGGTGTGAAGAGTACTTTGAAGCCATGCAACAATGCTGAACTCACTACCATTTTACACAGGGGTCCCGTGAAGATCATATGGCCACACATTGTGCACACCTTTGTCCCTGCCTGCAACCAGTGGACAAATGAGCAGGGCATAGCCACTGAGTAAGAATGCCCTTCCCTTAGACATCATATAGCAGAAGGTTCAAGCAGCCAATAAACAAGCAGTGAGCCTGCATTCAATCGTAGCTGCCACCAGCAGAATGAATAGAACCACTTAACAGCAAGTAGAGGCCTCAATCATATCCTTCTGCATGTAGGAAACTTGGGGACTAGATAGCAGCACAGAAAGCCAGCCTTCACTGCTGTCTCAGCCAGTTATATGGTGGTAGAATATTTCACAATACAGTGAGACTGTCCTCAAGCCAGCATACAAGCAGCAGGCTTGAGAAGGCCAGTCAGACACACAATGAGCTAACGCAGACCTGGCTTTCATACAGTGGAATATTTAAGACTGGTTAGGCATTCAGTGAACACACACTCAAGCAAACAATCATACAGAGGTGTGGCAGTCATTGTAAAATATGCAGTGAGCCTGAACTTGCCACAGCCAGGAACCAGGGCAATTACGTGAGCTGGTGAGCTATGCATTGAGCCTATGCTCATTCCGGGATTGAACAGGTGGTCACTGGGTTCTACTAAGAATTGCAGACGTGTCAGACTCATAACATGTTGAAGGCAGCAGAAACTTGAGGAACTGATAGCCACACAATGAGAGAGCCAGACACCTGGACTTGAGGTACAAGGCAGTTGAGAACCAGCGTGCAACTGAGACCTGCACTTATATGGCTGAATTGCAGGGAAACATTTAGTACCTGTTAGACGCATTGTGACAACCACCTGGCATCCTCCTCCTTCCAGTGCAACTTTGAGCTGCAGATTAGCCCGAAGTGAGTTCACTCTCATCCCAGGCTACATCACGCAGGCTGTTTAGGAACAATTATTCATGCAGAGTGTTCATGTGCTCTGCACAGGATGCATAAAGCCGTCTGAAAAGGAATGGTTATCGAGTCAGTGAGAAAACCCTCACTTGGGACAGAAACCTGTTGAAAAATAAGCAGGGCATAGCCATGCATTGATACCACCAGCGACCCAGTCTGAAAAAGGCAGCCATTGAGCAAGGAATTGCCACGCTATAAGCCTGCATTCCCACTACCTGACTCCCGCCAAATGCCTACCATGGATACCAGTACAGACAGCCCTC
>NW_022900997.1:7918-15347 GCF_012274545.1 Fukomys damarensis | reverse complement strand
GGGCATAGGAACTGAATAAGGACCTTACCCTAGACATCAAATAGCAGAAGGTTAGAGTGGCCAATAAACACGTGCAGTGAGCCTGCATTCAATCTGAGCTGCCACCAGCAGAATTACTAGGATCCCTTAACAGCTGGGAGAGCCATCACTCATGCCTTTCTTCGTGTAACAAACTTTGGGCACTAGTTAGCAGCACAGACAGCCAGCCCTCACTGCTGTCTCATCCAGGAATATGGTTGTGGAAGGTTTTGCAATACAGTGAGACTGTTCTCAAGCTGCCAGATAAACAGCGGGCTTGAGAAGGTCAGTCAGACACACTTTGAGCTCATGCAGACCTGGATTTCATACAGTGGAACATTTAAGACTCGTTAGGCATCCAGTGAACACGCGTTCATACAAATAATCATACAGCGGTCTGGAGAGTCATTGTACCATATGCAGTGAGCCTGAATTTGCTGGAGCCGGGAGCCAGGGCTACTAGGTGAACTGGTGAGGCACACATTGAGCCTGCCCTCATCCCGGGATCAAACAGGTGAAACATTGGGTTCTACCTAGAATTGCAGACATATCAGACTCATAAAGAATTGAAGGCACAAGAAACTTGAGGAGCTATTAGTCACACACTGAGACTGCCAGCCCCCTGGACTTCAAGCACTGGACAATTGAGGTGCAGTTTGCAACTAAGAGACCTGCACTCATATGGCTAGCATGATGTGAAATATTTAGTACTTCTTAGACACATTGTGAGAACCACCTGGCATTGACCTCCTTCCAATGCAACTTTGAGCAGCAGATAAGCATGAAGTGAGTTCACTCTCATCCCAGGCTACATCAAGCATCCTGTTTAGGAACCATTACTGTTCAGGTACTTGGAAAAACCACGGTACACCCCAACTTTAAAAAATTCAATGCCCTTACCTTCCTTCTCAAATGCAAATTATTGGGTATGTGACTTCCATCTATATCAGAGTCATTCCTAACCCTAGCCCTAAATCACAGCATGATCCCTATGTTCCCATAGGGCGGTACATAAAATCCTGCAATGTGGCTAACAATATGGCGCAATCTCATGCTGATACTAACTATGAAATCCAAACCCCAATGCGCAGGTAGAGAAAATCTAAGGCTATTACTAACCCTAATCCTACCCTACCCCTAACCCTAACCCTGAACCCAGAGAAGGTACTTATATTGCTACATCATTCCTAACACTGAACTTCAATTTAACACCAACCCTAACACTCAAACAAACACTACACTACGCTGCACAGAGTAAAACGGGGAGGCTATTCATTCCCAAATCTAGCTCTAACACTACTCACTGCACAATCACTACCCATTATATGCAGGCCGCATTGCTCAGATCCTTGGAAAACCACAGTACCTCCTACCTTCAAAAACCTCACTGTATTCAAATAAATTCTCACATGCAGATTACCTGGTACCTGAATTCCTTCCATATCACACTCACCACTCCTAACCCTAACACTAACACACAACCAGATTCCTAAGATCCCGTAGGACAATACTTCAAATCGTGCACTGTGGCTAGACATAAGACACAATCTCATGCTGATACTAAGTATGAAAACCACAACCCATACCCAGATAGAGAAATTTCGTGGCTATCACCCACCCTAATCCTAACCCTAACCCTAACCCTAACCCTGACCCCAGAGGAGGTACTTATTTTCTTACATCACTCTTAACACTGAATGTCAAATTAACACCAACCCTCACCACCAAACACTCACTACACTACACAGGAAGTGGAATGGGGAATCTATTCCGTCAACTAAATCGAGCTCTAACGCTACTCACTAGCCATTCACTACCCATTATATAAAGGCCGCATTGCTCAGGTCCTTGGAAAAACCACAGCACATGCCAAAATCAAAAAATTCACTACCCTCAACTTTTCTCTCACATGCAAATTATCTGCTATGTGAATTCTTTCTATATCACGTTCACCAATCCTAATTCTAGCCCTAACTCACAACCTAATTCCAATGTTTCCATAGGGTGGTATTTGAAATCCTGCACTGTGGCTCACCCTAAGGTGCAATCTCATGCTGATACTATTAACCCACAATACAATACCCAGGTAGAAAAATTCCATGGCTATCACTCAACCTAATCCTAACCCTAACGCTAAAGCTAACCTTGACCCCAGAGGACGTACTTATACTCATTCCTACATCATTCCTAACACTGAACGTCACATTAAAGCAACTCTCACTCTGAAACAAACACTACAATACACAGAGAGTGAAATGGGGAGCCTGTTCCATCCCATATATCTAGGTCCAGCCCTACTCGCCAGCCAAAGAGAGCCATTATATATAGAAAACCTTCTTCAAGTCCTTGGAAACCTACAGCACATCCCTTCTTCAAAAACCTCACTGCCCTCACGTTTTTTCTCACACTCAAATTAGCTGGTCCGTGAATGCCTTCCATATCACGCTCACAAATCCAAACACTGACTCTACTCGGAACTGGAAGCCTAAGTTCCCATGAGGGGTTACATGAATTCCTGCACATTGGCTAAACATAAGGTGCAATCTTATGATGATACTAACTAAGAAACCCACAACCTAATACACAGTTGGACAAATTATGTGGTGATACCTCACAATAATCCAAAAGCTATAACTTAAAACAATGGCACACAGAAGAGAAGATACTTATATTCCTACATCATTTTTAACATTGAAGTTCAAATTATCAAAAAAACAATAAGCTGAAACACACTTCACAAACAGTGAAATGGGGAGTTTACTCCATTACTAAAATCTAGCTCTAAACCTATTCACTAGCCGATCAGTATCCATTATAGATAAACCGCAATATTAAAGTGCATGGAAAACCACAGAACATCCCGATAAAAAAAGTCAATGCTATCAGCTTTCTTCTGTAAATTATGTGCTACGTGAATCCATTGCATATCAGGCTCATGAATCCAAAACCTAACCGTAACCCAGAACAGAATTGGGAAGGACATCCAGGTCGGTAATTGAAATCCTGCACTTTGGCTATCACTAAGAGGCAATCTCATGTTGATATTAACTAGGAAACCCAGAAACCAATAGTTAGGTAGAGAAATTCACTCAATCACTACCTATTGTATCAAGGTATCAATGTTCAGGTCCGAGGGTAAATCACAGAACATCCAAGCTTCACAAAAGTCACTGCACTCACCTTACCTCTCATGCCCAAAATGTCTGCTGTGTGAATTCCTTCCTTGTCGTGTTCACATGTCCTAACCCGAATCCTAACCCACCACATGATTCCTACATTCCCAGAGGGCGGTCCTCGACATCCTCCAATGTGGCTGAGCCTAAGGTGAAATCTCATGCTGATACTAAGTAGGAAAGCCGCACACCAATACCAAGGTGCAGAAATTGGGAGGCTGTCACTCACCCTCAGCCTGACCCCGGGGAGAGGGACTTACCTTCCGACGAAATTCCAAACACTGAAGGTCGCATGAACCGGGGCCCCCTGCCCCTTGAAAGGTGGACGCCGCGACGCAGGGAGTGGAATGGGGAGCGTGTCCCGTGCCCTTCATCGAGCTCTCACCCTACTCGCTGGACCAGCACTACCCACTAGAACTGTGGTGCGATGTGCAGGTCCTTGGGAATGCCCAGTGCATCCCACCTTCGTGAAAGGAGCTGCCCTCACCTTCCCGATGACACGCACACTACCCGGTAGGCGAATGCTTTCTGGATCACGCTCACCAACCCTAACACTAACCTTAAGGGACCACCTGATTCCTAAGCTCCCAGAAGGCGGTCTTTGAAATCCGGCTATGTAGCTGAGCCTAAGGCGCAAATTCATACAGCTACTAACTAGGGAACCCACACACCAATAGCCAGGGAGAGCAACTGCCAGCCTGTCACTCAGCAGAATCCTATCCCCAGCGCTAACAGGAACCCTTACCCGAGAGGAGAGACTTCTACTCCGACATCACTCCTCGCCCCGGACGACGAACTAACACCGACACCCACAGTCCAATGCTCAGGACACTACTCAGGGAGGAAAATGGGGGGCCTATTCTGTCCTCGAAATCGAGCGCGAACCTTCCTCGCGGGCCCATCGCTGCCCACTATAGCGAGGCCTCCGTGGGCAGGTCCTGGGAAACACCCATTCGACCCCAACTTCAAGAAAGGCGCTGCTGTCAACTTCCCTTGAACAAGCAAACTACCTGGAAGGTGAATTCCGTCCGGGTCATGCTAACCAATCCAAAACCTAATCCTAGCCCACAGTCTGATTCCTCATTTGCAGTGGGGTGGCACTTGAAATCCTCCCCTGTGCTTAAGCCTCAGGTGCCATCTCATGCTGACACTAACTAGGAAACACACAGTCCGATACCCAGGTAGCGAAATTCCACAGCTATCCTATTCTGGAATCCTCCATCTAACCCTAAACCTATCCCTGAGCCTTGAGGAGGGACTTACATTCTTACATCATTCCTAAAACTCAGGGTCTAGGGAACACAAAGCCTTACCGTTCGTCACACACTACACTACACGGGGAGTCCAAAGGGGAATCCGTTCCAGCCCCTAAATGTAGCTCTAAAGATAGACGATGGCCCATCACTCCCGATTCTGTCAAGGTGGCAAGGCTACCGTCCGAGGGAAAGACACGGCACATCCTAGCTTCACAGAAGTCACTGCCCTTACCTTACCTCTCATGCTCAAATTATCCGCCGTGTGATTTCCTGCCGTGTCGTGCTCCCCTGTCCTAACACTAACCCTAACCCACCACCTGATTCCAACCTTCCCGGAGGGTGGTCCTCGACATCCTCCACTGTGGCAGAGCCTAAGGTGAAATCTCATGCTGATACTAACTAGGAATGCCACACACCGATACCCAGGTGCAGAAATTGAGAGGCTCTCACTCACCGGACTCCTCATCATAACCCTCACCCTCAGCCTGACCACAGGGGGAGGGGCTTACCTTCAGACGTCATTCCCAACACTGAAGCTCGCATGAACCGGGGCCGCCCAAAACCTTGAAATGTGGAAGCCGGGATGCAGGGAGTGGAATGGGGAGCCTGTCCCGTTCCCATCATCCAGCTCTCATGCTACTCGCTGGCCCGGCACTACCCAATAGAACTGCGGTGCAATGTGCAGATCCTTGGAAATACCCAGTGCATCCCAGCTTTGCGAAAGACACTGCCCCCACCTTCCCGCTGACACGCAAACTACCCAGGAGGTGAATTCCTTCTTGATCAGGTACATCAAACCTAACCCTAACCCTAAGCCACCACCTCATTCCTCAGCTCCCAGAAGGCAGTCCTTGAAATCCGGCCCTGTGGCTGAGCCTAAGGTGAAATCTCATGCCGGTCCTAACTAGGGAACACGTCAATAGACAGGGAGGGAAACTTCCAGCCTATCACTCACAGGAATCCTCTACCCAGCGCTAACAGGAACCCTGACCCGAGAGGAGGGACTTCTGCTCCTACATCATTCATCACCCTGGACGTCCAACTAACACCGACACCCACAGTCCAATGCTCAGGACACTACTCAGGGAGGAAAATGGGGGACCTATTCCGTCCCAGAAATCGAGAGCTAAACCTCCTCGCTAGCCCGTCACTGCCCATTACAGCAAGGCCTCCATGAGCAGGTCCCGGGAAAAACACATTCAACCCCACCTTCAAGAAAGGCACTGCCTTCACCTTCCCTCACACAGGAAACTACCTGGAAGGTGAATTCCGTCCGGGTCATGCTCACCAATCCTAATCCTAAGCCTAGTCGACAGCCTGATTCCTCGGTTGCCGTGGGGCGGCACTTGAAATCCTCCCCTGTGCTTAAGCCTCAGGTACCATGTCATGCTGACACTCACTAGGAAAGGCACAGCCCGACACCCAGGCAACGAAATCCCAAAGCTATCCTTCTCTGGAATCCTGCGCCTAACCCTAACTCTATCCCTGAGCCTCGAGGAGGGACTTACATTGCTACATGATTCCTAAAACTCAGGGTCCAATGAACACGAAGCCTTACCCTCCGTCACACACTACACTACACGGGGAGTCCAAGCGGGAATCCGATGCAGCCCCTAAATGTGGCTCTAACGCTAGGCGATGGTCCCTCCCTCCCGATTCTGTCAAGGCGGCAAGGCTCCGGTCCGAGGGAAAACCACGGCACTTCCGAGCTTCACAAAAGTCACTGCCCTCACCTTACCTCTCACCCCCAAATTGTCCGCTGTGTGAATTCCTTCCGTGTCGTGCTCCCCTGTCCTAACCCTAACCCTAACCCTAACCCACCACCTGATGCTTACCTTCCCAGAGAGCAGTCCTCCACCTCCTCCACTGTGGCTGAGCCTAAGGTGAAATCTCATGCCGATACTCACTAGGAAAGCCGCACACCGTTACCCAGGTGCAGAAACTGCGAGGCTGTCACTCACCGGAATCCTCATCCTAACCCTCACCCTCAGCCTGACCCCAGGGGGAGGGACTTACCTTCCTACTTCATTCCAAACACTGAAGGTCACATGAACTGGGGCACCCGGCCCGCTGAAATGTAGATGACGTGACTCGGGGAATGGAGTGGGGAGACTGTCCCGTCCCCATCATTGAGCTCTCACCCTACTCCCTGGCGTGGCACTACCCACTGGCACTGTGTTGCGACGCGCGGGTCCTGGGAAATACCCAGTGCATCCCACCTTCCTGAAAGGAGCTTCTCTCACCTTCCCTCTCACAGGCAAACTACCCGGCAGGCGACTTCCTTCTGGATCACGCTCACCAAACCTAACCCTAAACCTAAGCCACCACCTGATTTCTAAGCTCCGCGCAGGTGGTCCTTCAAATCCGGCACTGGTGCTGAGCCTAAGGAACAATCTCATGCCACTAGAACCTAGGGAACCCACACCCCAATAGCCAGGGAGAGAAACAGCCAGCCTATCACACACCGGAATCCTGTCTATGTCCAGCGCTAACAGGAGCCCGGACCCGAGAGGAGGGATTTCTACTCCTACGTCATTCCTCAGCCTGGACGTCCAACTAACACCGACACCCACCGTCCAACGCTCAGGACACTACTCAGGGAGGAAAGCGGGGGGGCCTATTCCATCCCGGACACCGAGTGCTAACCCTCCTCGCTGGCCAGTCGCTGCCCACTATAGCCAGGACTCCGTGGGCAGGTCCCGGGAAACACACATTCGACCCCACCTTCAAGAAAGGAACTGCCCTCACCTTCCCTTGCACAGGCAAACTGCCTGGAAGGTGAATTCCGTCCGGGTCATGCTCACCAATCCTAACCCTAACCCTAGCCCACAGCTTGATTCCTCGGTTGCCGTTGGGCGGCACTTGAAATCCTCCCCTGTGCTTAAGTCTCAGGTGCCATCTCAGGCTGACACTAACTAGGAAACCCACAGTCTGACACACAGGCAGCGAAATCCCAAAGCTATCCTTCTCCGATCCTCCGCC
>NW_022900997.1:0-7695 GCF_012274545.1 Fukomys damarensis | reverse complement strand
CATCCGAGCTTCACAAAAGTCACTGCCCTCACCTTACCTCTCACGCCCAAATTGTCTGCTGTGTGAATTCCTTCCGTGTCGTGCTCCCCTGTCCTAACCCTAACCCTAACCCAACACCTGATGCCAGCTTCCCAGAGGCCGGTCCTCCGTCCCCCACTGTCTGCTGTGTGAATTCCTTCCGTGTCGTGCTCCCCTGTCCTAACCCTAACCCTAACCCAACACCTGATGCCAGCTTCCCAGAGGGCGGTCCTCGACCTCCTCCACTGTGGCTGAACCTAAGGTGAAATCTCATGCTGATACTCACAAGGAAAGCCGAACGCCGATACCCAGGTGCAGAAACTGCGAGGCTGTCACTCACCGGAATCCTCATCCTAACCCTCACCCTCAGCCTGACCCAAGTGGGAGGGACTTACCTTCCTACGTCATTCCAAACACTGGAGGTCACATGAACAGGGGCCCTCCGCCCGCTGAAATGTAGACGACGCGACGTGGGGAGTGGAATGGGGAGATTGTCCCATCGCTATCATCGAGCTCTCACCCTGCTCGCTCGCCAGGCACTACCCACTGGCACTGCGGTGCGAGGCGCGGGTCCTTGGAAATACCCAGTGCATCCCAGCTTCGTGAAAGGCGCTGCCCTCACCTTCCCTCGCACAGGCAAACTACCCGGTAGGCGACTTCCTTCCGGATCACGCTCACCAAACCTAACCCTAAACCTAAACCACCACCTGATTCCTAAGCTCACAGCAGGCGGTCTTTGAAATCTGGCACTGGGTCTGAGCCTAAGGCGCAATCTAATACCGCTACCTCCTAGGGAACCCACACCCCAATAGCCAGGGAGAGAAACTGCCAGCCTATCACCCACCGGAATCCTGTCTATCCGCAGCACTAACAGAGCCCTGACCCGAGAGGAAGGACTTCTACTCCTACGTCATTCCTCAGCATGGACGTCCAAGTAACACCGACACCCAACGTCCAACGCTCAGGACACTACTCAGGGAGGAAAGCTGGGGGGCGTATTCCGTCCCTTACATCGAGCGCTAACCCTCCTCGCTGGCCAGTCGCTGCCGACTACAGCCAGGGCTCCATGGGCAGGTCCCGGGAAACACACATTCGACCCCACCTTCAAGAAAGGCACTGCCCTCACCTTCCCTCGCACAGGCAAACTACCTGGAAGGTGAATTCTGTCCGGGTCATGCTCACCAATCCTAAACCTAACCCTAGCCCACAGCCTGATTCCTCGGTTGCCGTGGGGCAACACTAGAAATCCTCCCCTGTGCTTAAGCCTCAGGTGCCATCTCATGCTCACACTAACTAGGAAACCCACAGCCCGACACCCAGGCAGCGAAATTCCAAAGCTATCATTCTCCAGAATCCTCCCCCTAACCCTAACCCTATCCCTGAGCCTTGAGGAGGGACTTACATTCCTACATCATTCCAAAAACTCAGGATCCAGTGAACATGAACCCTTACCCTCCGTCACACACTGCACTACACGGGGAGTCCAATGGAGAATCTGTTCCAGCACCAAAATGTAGCTCTAACGCTAGGCGACGGCCCATCACTCTAGATTCTGTCAACTCGGCAAGGCCCCTGTCCGAGGGAAAGCCACGGCACATCCTAGCCTCACAAAAGTCACTGCCCTCACCTTACCTGTCACTCTCAAATTGTCGGCTGTGTGAATTCCTTCCGTGTCGTGCTCACCTGTGCTAACCCTAACCCTAATCCGTCACCTTATTCCTACCTTCCCGGAGGGCGGTCCTCGACATCCTCCACTCTGGCTGAGCCTAAGGTCAAATCTCATGCTGATACTAACTAGGAAAGCCGCTCACCAATACCCAGGTGCACAAACTGCGAGGCTGTCACTCACCAGGATCCTCATCCTAACCCTCACCCTCAGCCTGACCCAGGGGGGAGGGACTTACCTTCCTACGCCATTCCCCGAACACTGAAGGTGACATGACCGGGAGGCCCCCGCCCCCTGAAATGCAGACGAGGCGAATCAGGGAGTGGAATGTGGAGCCTGTCCCGTCCCCTGCATTGAGCTCTCACCCTACTCACTGGCCCGGCACTACCCACTAGATCTGCGGTGCGATGTGCAGGTCCTCGGGAATGCCCAGTGCATCCCAACTTCGTGAAAGACACTGCCCTCACCTTCCTGCTGACACGCAGACTACCCGGTAGCCAACTTCCTTCTGGATGATGCTCACCAACCCTAACCCTAACCCTAAGCCACCACCTGATTCCTAAGCTCCCAGAACGCAGTCCTTGAAATCTGGCCCTGTGGCTGAGCCTATGGCGCAATCTCATGCCGCTACTAACTAGGGAAGCCACACGCCAATAGCCAGGGAGAGCAACTGCCAGCCTATCACTCACTGGAATCCTATCCCCAGCGCTAACAGGAACCCTGACCTGAGAGGAGGGACTTCTACTCCGACGTCATTCCTCACCCTGGACGTCCAACTAACACCGACACCCACCGTCCAGCGCTCAGGACACTACTCAGGGAGGAAAATGCGGCGCCTATTCCGTGCTCTAAATGGAGCCCTAACCCTCCTCCCTGGCTGGTCGCTACCCAGTATGTCGAGGCCACCATGGTCAGGTCCATGGAAACACATGTTCGACCCCCCCTTCAAAAAAGGTGCTGCCCTCACCTTCCCTCGCACATGCAAACTACCTGGAAGGTGAATCCCGTCCGTGCCATGCTCACCAATCCTAACCCTAACCCTAGCCCACAACTTGATTCCCAGATTGCTGTAGAGCAGCACTTGAAATTCTCCCAGGTGGTTAAGCCTCAGGTGACATCTCACACTGAACCTAACTAGGAAATCAACAGCCCGATCCCCAGGTAGCGAAATTTCAAAGCTATCCTTCTCTGGAATGCTCAGCCGAACCCTCACCCTAGCCCTGACCCTCGAGGAGGGACTTACATTCCTACATGATTCCTAAAACTCAGGGTCCAATGAACACGAATCCTTACCCTCCGGGACACTCTACTCTACACAGGGAGTGAAATGGGGAATCCATTCCAGCCCAGAAACTTAGCTCTAACACCCTGCGATGGCCAATCACCACCTATTCTATCAGGGTGTCAATTCTCCGGTCTGACGGAAAACCACAGTACATCCTAGCTACACAACACTCACTGCCCTCACCTTACTTCTCACGCCCAAATTGTCTGCTGTGTGAATTCCTTCCGTGTCATGCTCATGTGTCCTAAGCCTAACCCTAACCCACCACCTGAGACCTACCTTCCCAAGGGGTGGTCCACTCTGGCTGAGCCTAACGTTAAATCTCGAGCTGATACTAACTAGGAAAGCCACACCCCAATACCCAGGTACAGAAATTCCGAGGCTATCACTCACTGCAATCCTCATCCTAACCCTAACCTTCAGCCTGACTCCGGAGGAGGGACTTACCTTCCTACGTCATTCCGAACACCTAAAGTGAAATGAACAGGTGTCCCCCGCCCCCTCACATGTAGATGACACGACACAGGGAGTGGAATGGGGAGCCTGTCCCGTCCCCTTCATCGAGCTCTAACCCTACTCTCTGTCCACACTCTACCCATTCAACTACGGTGCAATGCTCAGGTCCTGGGAAATACACAGTTCAATTCACCTTCATCAAAGACACTGCCCTCACCTTTCCCCTGACACGGAAACTACCCGGTAGGCGAATTCCTTCTGGATCACGCTCACCAACCCTAACCCTAACCCTAAGCCACCACCTGATTCCTAACTCCCCAGAAGGCGGTCATTGAAATCCAGCACTGTGGCTAAGCCTAAGGAGAAATCTGATGATGGTACTCACGAGGAAACCCACACCCCAATAGCCAGGGAGAGATACTGACAGCCTATCACTCACCGGAATCCTGTCCCCAAAACTAACAGGAACCCTGACCCGAGAGGAGGGACTTATACTCCTACCTCATTCCTCTCACTGAACGTCCAATTCACACAAACACTCGCCTTCCAACACTCATGACACTACTAAGGGAGGAAAATGGGGGGCCTATTCCGTGCCCTAAATCGAGCACTAACCCTCCTCGCTGGCCGGTCGCTACCCATTATGTCGAGGCCACCATGGGCAGGTCCCGCGAAACACACATTCGACCCCCCCCTTCAAAAAAGGCGCTGCCCTCACCTTCCCTCGCACATGCAAACTATCTGGAAGGTGAATCCCGTCCGTGCCATGCTCACCAATCCTAACCCTAACCCTACCCCAGAACTTGATCCCCAGGTTGCCATAGGGCGGCACTTGAAATTCTCCCCGGTGGTTAAGCCTCAGGTGACATCTCATGCTGAACCTAACTAGGAAACCCACAGCCCCATCCCATGTTCGAAATTCCAAAGCTATCCTTCTCCGGAATGCTCAGCCTAACCCTCACCCTAGCCCTGACCCTCGAGGAAGGACTTATATTCCTACATAATTCCCAAAACTCAGCGTCCAGTGAACACGAAGTCTTACCCTCCGTGACACTCTACACTACACAGGGAGTCAAATGGGGAATCCATTCCAGCCCCGAAACGCAGCTCTAACACCCCGCGATGGCCAATCACCACCTATTCTATCAAGGCGTCAATTCTCCGGTCCAAGGGAAAACCACAGTACATCCAAGCTTCACAAAATCACTGCCCTCATCTTACCTCTCACGCACAAATTGTCTGCTGTGTGAATTCCTTCCGTGTCATGCTCACGTGTCCTAACCCTAACCCTAACCCACCACCTGATTCCTACCTTTCCAGGGCGCAGTCCTCGAAATCCTCCACTGTGGCTGAGCCTAAGGTGAAATCTCGTGCTGATACTAACTAGGAAAGCCACACCCCAATACCCAGGTACAGAGATTCTGAGGCTATCCCTCACTGCAATCCTCATCCTAACCCTAACCCTCAGCCTGACCCCGGAGGAGGGACTTACCTTCCTACGTCATTCCGAACACCTAAGGTGAAATGAACAGGTGCCCCCAACCCCCTCACATGTAGACGACACGACACAGGGAGTGGAATGGGGAGCCTGTCCCGTCCCCTTCATCGAGCTCTAACCCTACTCGCTGGTCACGCTCTACCCATTTCAACTACGGTGCAATGCTCAAGTCCTGGGAAATACACAGGTCAACCCACCTTCATCAAAGACACTGCCCTCACCTTCCCACTGACACACAAACTACCCGGTAGGCGAATTCCTTCTGGATCATGCTCACCAACCCTAACCCTAACCCTAAGCCACCACCTGATTCCTAACTCCCCAGAAGGCGGTCATTGAAATCCGGCACTGTGGCTAAGCCTAAGGCGAAATCTCATGCTGCTACTCACTAGGAAACCCACACCCCAATAGCCAGGGAGAGAAACTGCCAGCCTATCACTCACCGGAATCCTATCCCCAACACTAACAGGAACCCTGACCCGAGAGGAGGGACTTATACTCCTACCTCATTCCTCCCACTGAACGTCCAATTCACACCAACACTCACCGTCCAACACTCAAGACACTACTCAGGGAGGAAAATGGGGGGCCTATTCCGTGCCCTAAATCGAGTGCTAACCCTCCTCGCTGGCCGGACGCTACCCATTATGTCAAGGCCACCATGGGCAAGTCCCGGGAGACACACATTCGACCCCCCCTTCAATAAAGGCGCTGCCCTCACCTTCCCTCGCACATGCAAACTACCTGGAAGGTGAATCCCGTCCGTGTCATGCTCACCAATCCTAACCCTAACCCTAGCCCACAACTTGATTCCCAGGTTGCCGTAGGGAGGCACTTGTAATCCACTAAGCATTAAATTAACACCTACACTCAGCCTCCAAAAGGCACTACATTACACAAGTAGTGAATTGGGGAGCGTATTCCTACCCCTAAATCTATGTCTAACCCTACTTGCTAGCCAAACACTACCCAATATCTCCAGACTACAATGCTCAGGTCCTGCAAACCCTCAGTACACCTCACCCTCAAAAAGTCAGTGACTAATCTTCCTTCTCACATGCAAATTATCTGGTGCATAAATTCCTTCCATATCACTCTCACTAATCCTAACCCTAACCCTATCTGACAAGATTCCTAATTTCCTATGGAGCTGTACTTGATATCCTGCACTATGGATAACCCTAAGCTGAAATCTCATGCATCCTTTCATACAGTGGACAATTTCAGACTGTTTAGTCATTCAGTGAATATACACTCTTCCAAACAATCAAATAGAGGCTTGGAGAATTTGCATCTCAGAGACCCGCACTCAGACTGGGGGCATGCAGTAAAACATTTATTACCTGTCAGTCACATCCAGAAGACTGTTTAGGACAAATTAGTCATGTAGTGTGCATGTGATCACCCCAGCCTGCATCCAGCCATTTGAAAAGAAACGGTTATTGAGTTTGTCAGCCCACCCTCACTTTGGACAGCAACGTGTGGAAAAATGAGCAAGACAGAGCCATGCAGTGAGCCTGCCATTGCTCCAGCCAGCAATAAGCAGACAATTGAGCAAGGGATTGCCAGGCGGCAAGACTGCATTCCTACTACCCGCCTCCTGCAAAATGATAACAACGGTTTAGCAGCACAGAGAGCCCTCACTCATATCATTCTGCATGAAGCAGGACTTGCAAACTGTTTATCTCCACAGAGAGACAACCATCACCCCTGTCTACTTCCTGGGATATGATTTTACACCTGTCAGCAATGTTGAAAGACAGCCCTTAACCCCCAAACAAATAGCAGGCTTAAGAATTCCAATCAGCCACTCATTGAGCTTACCCTGACCTGGATTTCAGAGTGGACCATTGCAGAGTGGTTATGCATGCAGTGAACCCAAACTCGAACAATCATACAGAGGTCTTGAAAGTAGTGGTAAGAAATGCACTGAGCCTGCCTTTATCACAGCCAGGAGCCACGGCAATGATCAAAACCACTGTATCATGCAGAGAGCAAGGCCTCATCCTGGTGTGCATACAGGTGGATGAGTGTATTGTGCTTAGCATTGCCAAAATGCCCCACTCCTACCTGCCTGCAAGCAGCAGAAACTTGAGGACCAGTTAGCCAGGCAGTGAGCTTACCAGCCCCTTGGCCGGCAACCAGTGGATGGATGAGACCCGTTAAGCAACACACAGACACACACTCATACTGGCCATCATGCAGTGAACATTTTTGTACCTGTTAGTCACATAGTGAGAATGACTTCAGCTCTTCCTTCATCCAGCAGAACTAAGAGTAGCAGATCACTATGCAGTGAGCTCACAGTCATCCCAGACTGCATCCAGCAGACCACTTCTGGCCAATTAGTCCTGCAGTATGCTCAACCTCATCCCAGCCAGATGCCAGCCATCAGAAAAGGAATGGTTAAGGAGTCAATCAACCTGCCCTCACCTCAGACAACCTGTGGAGAAATGAGCACGGCATAGCCATTGCAGTCAACCCACCTTGCTGCAGATAGCTACCAGCAGACAAATATACAATGGATAGCCATGCAGTGAGCCTGCATTCCCAATGTTTTGTCTCCCACAGACTAGTGAGGACCTGCTAAGAGCACAGAGAGCACTCACTACTATTGTGCTACATTCGGTGGAAATTGATCACCTGTTAGTCACATATAGAGCCCCAACCTGCCTTGCTTACATCCAGTGGACAGGTTATGGAATTGTGAGCAATGCAGTCAGCATTTCCCCACCCTGCCAGCCATCCAGCAGATCTGTGAGGACTGCTCAG
>NW_022900996.1:28059-49435 GCF_012274545.1 Fukomys damarensis | reverse complement strand
ATTTTTTTTTTTTTTTTTTTTTTTTTTTTTTTTTTAAACTTGAGAAATTATTTCTTTTCTGGTTTTTCTCTGTTCTTCTCCATTGTTTCTGCTGTCATTTCAGAGAATTCCAGTCACTGGCTTCTGAGTTTCTCTATCTTTTTGTCCCCTGTATTTATCATGGCTGGGCTGGAAGTGTGGGGTTTCATTTTGCTTCTGCTTCTTATCATTCTCTGTTCTTTTATTTTAATTTGTGTATGTTGATGCTTATAAGTAGCTTTATCACTAAGGCTTCCCTAGGAAATGCCCATCCCTGCAGATGTCTTTTAGGTTTTCGCTCTTTGCGTCTGTCCCAAGGTCCTACCTTCCCAATTTATTAGAAATGTAAAGTTGCTGTGTATTTGGCTCAGCTCTCAGTACTTTGGTACAGAAGTATGATGATGATTATGATTCCAGACAACCACAGTGTTGCCATACAAGGGAGAACAATTGATTATAACAGGTTCCATGTCCTAATGTAATTCAATTAGAAATAACAGTGTTGGGCTCGGGATTTAACTCAGTGGTTATGCTGCTGCCTGCTTTGCGAGTACAAGGACCCAAGTTTGATACCTGGTAACAAAAAAGAAAAGAAAAGAAATAACAGTGTCTTCACACATAGCCTAGAAACTGACAAACTGTGATAACTGCCAATTTGGTACTTTTAACTATAGGAGCAAGATTACAGTTACATAACAAAAACCAGCAACTTGTAAGCGGTGAGTTTCTCCTTGGTAGTGATTTTACTTGGTGAGGGTGGATTTAAGAGGGATGGGGACAAAACAGTGATTACTGAATAGAAATATAGTAGAAGCAATGCTGAAGGACAGATGGTCACACAAGCTTTGGGAACTGGAGAAGAGGACAGGAGAGAAAGGAGAAAGCAAAAGAACGTCTAAGCAAACCAGAAATAAGTAGCAACAGTATTCATTCACATGAAAATATCAAAATCAGGAAAGACTGTAGAAGAAAAAGAAACAGGACAGGCAAAACAAAAAGTCAAAACCCACCCTCCCCCCTCCAAAAAAAGGGGAAAAAACCCAAATTATGAAGAGGGAAAAAATTCCTCTGTTGCCTAAAGTTCTGGGATAGTGCCCAAATCAGAGCCAAGTCTACAGTAAGCTTAGTGCTGAGGGCAGAGGCTGGTCTTGGCCTCCACTGTGGGGGCTGTGACTAGTGTTTAGGTAGCATCTTTTTGGATGACCCAGCTAAGTTTCCATACCCTGTTTGTCTCTTCATTGTTCTTTCGATTGCTACGGTACGACAGACAACCCAGGGCTGTTCTCAATCCCATGTCTCTCCTGAACCTTGCACAGCCTTCTCTGTACCATACCACTAGTTCGTCTCACCCACTGCCCTTGTCACAACACTGCAGCCCAAGGCTGCTTGGCTGTTGGCCACAAGTCTGAGGGAATGCTGACTTCACAGCCCAAGAGTGCTTATGCAAATAGTCGAAAGAGGGAGTGTACTGCCTTCCTGGGCCAATGTTACTTGTGCCACTAGTCACAGGGCAAATCTTTTATCTGATCTGATGAACTATGTTAGTTGCCTTGGTGATTGTAAAAAAAAAAAGTGATTTCTAGGTTTCAAATACTTTAGGCTGGAGTGTGAGATATCAGTGTTCTTTTAAAACTACTTCAGAAACTCAGATTAGATTGAAAGCACTTAAGTGAATATGGAAGAAAAGGGATTTGGTGGCTTTCTACCAATACTCATGATATGAAATAACAAAAAAACTACATAGCCTCTAGTTTCATTAATTCCTAAGATAAATGATGATTCTGCAGAGAATTACCAGTAGGACTTGTTTTCCTGGTATATAACTATTTGTGCAGCAATGTGAAGTTAACAAGGTAAAAGTATTAATTTATTATGTCTGTCTCATGTATACTTCTGTTATTAACTAAAGAATGGTGATGCTTCTGTACAAGTTAAAATTGCAATAATTGTTTACCCTTTTTAATATCTGATGTATTTATGCCCTCATCCATTTACTTTTAGGTTATAAAATGGTCTCTATAGGAACTTGTTCATGACTTGGAGATTTTTAGGACTTTCATGTGTTGGTAGTTCATCTCCCATAAGTGGACTATAATTTCTTCTTTTAGGACAGCCACCTATAGATTAGTAAAGATCTGTTCTTCGATGAGCATGACAACCACAGCTCATGGCTCTCCACTACGAGGGAGTGACAGCCATGGCCAGACTCCTGATGGACAGTCTCAGCCTCCCTTCCAAGTGAACCAGGTACAGTTAAGTTTATGTTCTTTTAGGTACTGTCCAGTGTAATACAATGGAGTATATGTTCTGAATAACTTTTAGTCGTTAGAAACTATTGTTACTTTAAGGTATTCTTGAGAATTTCACAGTGGTTTTAAATAATAGGAAAACCTCAATTACTACATGTTTTGAAATACTGGTCTTGGTTTTTGTTTTGTTTTATTCTAAATGTAAATCTGAAGGCCAGGGGTTAAGTTAGTCATTATAAGTTTCATGAAAAGCATTGGCCCAAATACCTGTTTGCTAAATATCGTCTTTGTACATACATAACTATATGACTGCTAAGTATGAAATCCAGTCCTGCTTTCCTATTTGTAATATAATGATAGATGAAATATTTTAAAGAATTAACATAGGTTTTAGTATCAGAGTTTTGCATTGACCTAATTGACACAAGTTATTTTTCTCTTTCCCTCAGTAGAAATTTAAGAAAGTTTTCTAGTTCTTTTCCCCAAATGGAAACTTAGGTTATTTGATTTCTAGTATTTTTAAATATTAAAATATATGTATTAAATGCTACATATGCATTATAACGTGTAGTCGTATGTTTCACATTGTTTAGAAATTTACTCCACAGTTGTCCAGTATGTATTTATAATCTGTTGATACACTTCAAATAATGTAAGGAATAGTACATATACCTTATAAACAAAATAGCATTATAACCAAAATAGATGATCTGATCACAAGGACAGTTACTAGATGATTAACTAGCCAGGAACATTCAAAGTGATAACTACACTGAAAGGCTCTTTGCATTCAGGCAAGAAGTTGGGTGATGTTTAAATCATGTTACTGAGTAAAATTTTTAAATTTAAATTTAAAATTGAAGAATTTTGTGTTTCTTCTTTCCTTTATCATTTTTAGACCACAATTGGCTTGGGTAACTGAAACTGTCAAAATAGAAATTTAGATAAGTTGCTGTTGTTGGAGTGGTTTCATTTGTTTCACTCTCTTCTTTCTGCTTTTCTTATTACACATGCTATACTGTTTGCATTTCTGGAAGTCCAAACAACAAGCACAACAGGATCATCCTTCATTCTGTTTGTCTTATGTCTTGAGTTTAATTTTGATACTTAGTTGGAATTTTCATGTCTTTGTTTACATTTCCCATCTGTTCTCTTACCCAGTGGAATTCTTAGCAAATTAATGATAATTTTATTTGAAATATCTAACATTCCTGCTATTGACAGCTTTTTCCTTAAAACTGTTCTTTGAGCTAGGGATTTAGCGGGGTCATGCTGTCTGTGCCTGCATTGGCAAGCGCAAGGTCCTGATTTTGATCCCTGGTTAAAAAAACAAACAAACAAACAATTTTTTTGCATATTGGTATGCCTTGAAATTTATAGCTAAAACAAGTGTACAAAGGGAGTTTGGTAAAAAGGCCTCCAGGAATGAAGAGATGCCATCTTAACCCCCAGCATACTAGGTTTGACTCTATCTCTTACTTTTTTATTTACTTTTTCTCTGAGTTCTTGTATTTAAATTGTATTTCTGTCTTGTGTAGCTTGTTTTGTGTTTTTATCTTACTGTTTTTGATGGAATATTTAATCCTTGTTCTTTCATAATAAATACTAATACAGTAAGGTTTTTTTCATCCTTGTACTATTTTAGATTGAGTAGTGTATTCGTTTATTTTCTTCCTTTTATATATATTAGATACTTTATCATTTCTGTAGTGAGATCTGAATGATTACTTTTTTCAAGTATTTAAATTATATATTTGGGCCAGGTATTTAGCTGAGTGGCACTGTACCTGCCTGGCAAGCACAAGGTCCTAATTTGTTTCCTGGTACCAAAGGAAAAAAAAAATTACATATATTTTCACTAAATTGATCACTCATGGGTCATGTTTGTTTTCAAGGCTTTTTTCCTTTTGATCTACCGTAATCCTACTTTCCCATCTAGGACATAATATTAAGTGTAGAAAATTGTGTGTACATTTCGGAGGTTAGATGGCGTCTAAAAAAAAAATTACATATTTATTCACTAAATTGATCACTCATGGGTCATGTTTGTTTTCAAGGCTTTTTTCCTTTTGATCTACCGTAATCCTACTTTCCCATCTAGGACATAATATTAAGTGTAGAAAATTGTGTGTACATTTCGGAGGTTGCAGATGGCGTCTCTTAGAGAATTGTTCTCTGTTTTGAACAGTGGTGTTGGATACTTTAGTTCATTCACAAGATTGTTGAATCAGAGCTAGATAAAAACAGATTTTTATTTTGTTCCTTTTACTTTTATACTCATTATATTCTCTAGTATATTCTGTGTTTCTTTTCCTCCTGTTGATTCTAAACGTTGGTTGTGATTAGCATGCTGAAAAACTTGGTTCTTTTTAGAAACTTCGGTTTAGATTTTGTCATTGCTGGCTGCAGTACCTAAATATTCATTCACACTGTATCTTAACAAAATCAAACTTTTTGCTTCAAGTTTTATGTATAATTTGTTAGAATTTTGTTCAGTACCCAGATTGCATTTTCTGTAACCTTTCACTTGGCTTGCAGTGGACTTTGATCTAGTTGTAAGTCTGCTGATCATTGGGTCTATTCTACAAAAATTGAATCACTTAATTTTGTTTCTGGAGTATTCCACTTCTCTTAATCTTAAGTTTATTACTATTTTGTTTTTTATTAAGTTAATTGGTACATTTTAGGTATATAATAACACTTACATTCAAGGTTGGGAACTTGTACCTTTACATACTGTATCTTGGTTCTTAATTTTTCCCCATTTCCCTGACCTCAGTTCAACCCATCCACCCCTTCCTATTAAGCAGGTTGTATAATTGTGAGTATTATATTTGGAATGAGCTCAGAGATGTGCCTGTTTTGGAGTTTGTTTATTTGGGTTTTTTTTGTTTTTTAAGTTTTTTTGTTTGCTTTTTAAATTTGGTTGAATGCAATAAAAGTCACTCTTATGTATATATCCTGACTTTGTGTGTGTGTGTGTGTGTGTGTGTATGGACTACTTTGACGAATGGAAAGGCTTGTAACTTCTGTTGCAAAGAACATGTAGAACACATTTGTTCAGCTTTTATTAATTTTCAATGCATGTTAACCACTGATACGATTTTCACAAAGTTTACTTGTCCTTTCATATAAATAGAATCATATTTGATTCTATAATCATATAAATAGAATCTGATTGTATACAGATACAATGTATTTTAAATTTTTTCATGATGTTATTGCAAGTAATAGTTTTTATTGCTGAGTAGTGTTTTTTGTATAAATGTACCGAGTTTGCTTATCCATTTGCCCTTTGAAGCACATTTGGGTGATTGAAGAGCTCAAGGTACCAAACAGTTTATTGAAAACTAAGTAGATAACTAGGGTGCAGAAACTATTACAATTTGGAAACCTTTCTGGTTTAAAAAAAAAATGAGGCCAAGACTGTTGCACAAGAAATCATAGAAAATATTTGAGAAAAAAATAAATGTAAAGCTTGTTCTATACAATCTCTTCCAGGTACATTTTCCCCACCCACCACTGTGTTTGGCAATCCAAATTAATTTTCTTTGTGGATTTCTTCTCTGAACTACACTGAGAACAAATTATTGGCAGTAAGAACATGTAATTATGAATTTTTTTGTAAAAATTCCCAGATTTAGATTTAGATTTGGATTATAAAAGTGAAAATATTAAAACAACTATACATAATGGACAACTAGTAAAATCAGTGATAAATGAAGCTATAAAGATACTGTGAAATTATTAAACTTCTATATACCTGTGGTAAAGAGTATATTAATGCCTGCTTGCTAGAATGAAATTTTCTAATATATGCCACTTGTTTTAAGTGTGTAAGTGTGCGCTTATGTATGGTAGAGAGTAAAGCCAGAGCTTGTATCCTGAACCCCTAGAAGTGGTTTATCCTGTTTTAATGATTTTATTCTTATATTCCTATTCTTAAAATGTTACTTGAAGCTTATCTCAAAGATTTTTGTTTTAATTTTAGCTTTAACTCATATAGTAAAATATAGCCACTCTTCATCTTCTTAATAATGTGGGGAAAATTAAATACTTAGATATAAATATTGAACAGTTTTAAAATACATATTTTCACATAAACTGCCATGGCGTATGAATTGTATAATTATAGGAAATTAAGTCTGCAATATTTCATTTTTAATTAAGACCTCATCACCTGATTCTTCTAATGAGAATTCCCCAGAAACTCCTCCAGAGCAAGGTCAGGGTGATGCTCCAAAACAGAATGAAGATGAGGAACCTGCTTTTCCCCATATTGACCTTGCAAATTTGGATTATATGATCAACAGGTTTGTTTACTTTGATATTTATGTAATGAACTGAAAGGATGAGTCAGCACCAGTATTCTAGTTGGTATAAGAAAAGAGTAGACACCACTGAGCCAAAAATCTTAACTTTCTTTTTAATAGACTTAACATATTAATAATAGCCAAGAATTTTATTACTGATTGTCCTTAGTGCAGATATTTCATTGAGTGGGGAAAATTGAAAGGTTTTGACAATATGAAAATATTCCAAATTGATGATTTATAGCCCATTTGTATATTTCTTTTTCTGTTTGTTTTGTTTGCTTGTTTTTGGTTTTGGTTTTAGTTTTGGTTTTTTGACACAGGGTCTCACTATGTGGTTGAGACTGACCTGTAATTCACAGCAGTCCTCCGGCCTTAGCCTTAAGGAGGGCTGGGATTACAGGTGTGCGCCACTATACCTGGCCCTTTTGTGTACCTCTGGCCTAGACTGTTCAGGGGCTTGTGAGGTCCATATCTCTTTTTTATGTTCTCCATAGCACATGTCCTAAGGACTTTTCTAATTTGTAGAATGTCTTATTTTTCTTTATATCAAGATAACTTTTACTAAAGGTTATATTTTTGCTTTTACTCTTTCCTAGAGTTAATTTTTAGTAGTTTTTATTTTTCATGAGGACTAGTAAATACTTAGTGGTAGGTGGTTTTGTGTAAACCAGAGGAATAAAAAACGTATCAGTTTACCTCAAAGATTACTTGCTTTTTAGGGGGAGACAGTTTCACTGTGCAGTTCAGGGTAGCCTTGAACTTTGTAGTTCAGACTGGCCCCAAATTCACAGTAATCCTACCTCAGCCTCCTGAGTGCTGGAGTTACACGTGTGCACCAGCACATCTAGTTCCTTCAGACATAATTTGTAATCAGGTAGTTTTCTATTAAAACAGGTACTTGGTGATTTTGCTGTCTCATTATACACTAACAAAGGTACACAGGGAAGAAAGGGTTTTTTAATTTACTGATTTTTTAAAAATACATATTTGTAATACTTCAAGGTCACATCTGTCATAGGGAATCTGTACCTGTTCATAATATAAATTCTTATTTCCCACTCCTTTTCCCATTTACAAAAGCTTTGTGTCCATTTTTTTCTGGAAAGAAAGGTTTGAAAGGTTTCTGTGGAGAGTAGTAAGTAAGTTTAAATGCCTGAGGTTTTTATGAAACTGGAGAAAGAAATAGTTGTACATTGTGGCTTTTGCATCAGGTTTTAATGTAGATACTTAACAGTGTCTTAGTATCTTTTAGACTTGCTTTTGGACCTAGGGTCTTTCGTAAATCTTCAGGAAAAATTGATAAAAATGTCTTATTGAGTTGAAGTGAGGTAGAAATTGGGTGTTAGTAACTTTGCTTTGGTCTTTATGAAAAAGAATAAAACTAAATGTGAACCTTAGAGCATTTTCCATTTAACAAGAGATACATAAAAGTGACAAGGGAATATTTTAGTTTTAGTTCTCTGAAATCAGTTTAGTGCATTATCTTTCATTGCTTTTATTCATTTAATGTGCCTTGAAAATCCTCTATGAAAATTAAATATATGTCTCAATTCCATAGAAAAAATAATTTGTCAGCTTCTTTTTTAATAAAAAAGGGTGAATATGATAGATAGGTTTTTTTTACTCTTTTGTAATGAAAGTACTTGAAGTAATCTTAATAGTACTTGATTAGTGTTCAATGAATAAGCATCTTTTTATTTTATAATAATTTGTAGGTCTCAGTGGATGGTTCCTGTTTTGCCGAAAGGGGAATTAGAAGTACTTTTAGAAGCTTCTATTGATCTTAGTAAAAAAGGTGAGTTTTAGATGTTAAGTTTTTCATAACATTGCTATTATATGTTCTTAGATATCTGCTTTTCTCTATTACAAAGTTATTCTCAATTCATAGTGTATCACTAATTTTTCTCATAGGGCTTATTTTATATTTATATATATATTTATATATTTATACACACACACGCGCGTGCGCACACACACAGTACAGTTACATTAATGATTGGGTTCCCGTACCTTTACATGACAGATCTTGGTTCTCACTTTTTCCCCATACTTGTGTCCTCCCTTCATCCTAAAAAATAAATCTTACTGTGCAGAATAAATACCTTTTGGGTGTTTTGTTTGTTTTTGGTTTTTGGTTCTGGCAATCGAACTTAGAACCTTGCACTTCAAGGCAAGCAGTGGTACATCTGGGCTAAATTCTTATTTGTTTGGCTTTTGGTTTTTGGTTTTGTTTGGGTTTGGTTTGGTTTGGTTTATGTTTTTGGTAATGGAGATCAAACTCAGGACCTTGCACTTACGAAGCAGGTAGTGGCACCACTGAGCTAAATCCCAGCCCTGAAATTTTTTAAAGTACCAAGTTTTGAGTGAAAGCATATGGATTTTGCTTCTTTAAATTAGATTAAATTAAAAAGAAAGCTAAATTTGATGAAAAATGGCAAATTGGTAAATTGCCAACATAATTAATTTGGTCTTTAAAATTGCAACTTTAAATTTTAAACTGTTTGAATCACTAAAAGACTTTGATTGAAAGGAGTTTATCTCTCAGTAACTCAAAGTTCGTTATACTCCATTTATTCACACTATTTGGTTGTGGTTTTGGACAATTTACTGTTTCTGCAATTAAAGCATATTTTCATGCATTTTTTTCTTTTCTTTTTAAAATGAATTTTATCCCATTCCCTCACTCCAACTACCTCCCTTCCCTGTGTACAAAAGCTTATTTACATTTTTCTTCTGCTTTCACTTTTTTCTTATCCCTTCCTTCCTTTCTTCCATCTTCCCTGTTCCTTGTCCCATTTGAACACGGTTCCCATTTCCCAGTACCCATTATGGTCTCAGTCCTTATTCCACAGTTTTTTAAATGGGAGAAACAATGTGATACTTAAACAAGTGTGTCCAATTTATTTGACTAAAGAGCATGGTCTCAAAGTCTGTCCATTTAGCTATAAATGTCTGAGGTTCATCCTTTATGGCACAATAGTACTCCACTGTGTTTTTTAAAAAATCTTCTTTATTCACTCACTAATTGAAGGGCTTCTGGGCTATTTCTTAAGATTAGATATTAAAAATTCTGCTGCTATAAACATGGTTGTGCATAAATAACTGGTATGATCATTTAAATTCTTTTGGAAAGATCCCAAGAAGAGATTATGGCTGAGTCAAATGGAACCTCTAGTTTTAGTGTTTTGAGGAAACTCCACATTGATTTCCACAGGGGTTGCACCAGTCTACACTCCCACCACCATAGAGAAGGCTTCCTTTTTCCTCCCAACCCCACCAGCATTTGCTTTTATTTTGTTTTGCTTTTCTATTTTAGTGCCAGGGATCGAACTTGCATTTGCAAGGCAGGTAGTGGAACTACTGAGCTAAATCCCCACCCCAGCATTTGTTAGTGATTGATTGAATTCTTGAAAGCAGCCGTTCTTCATGGAGTGAGATGGAATCTCAGTGTTGTTTTATTTTTCCATCTCTCGAGTGACCAGTGATGTAGAATATTTTTTCATATATATATTTACTGCTTCAAATTTTATCTGAAAAATGTCTTCTTGTTTCAGATATTCATTTTTGCAATGGGTCTTTAAATATGAGAGTTTGGATTTTAGCTTTTGAGTTCTTTGCATAGTCTAGATTATAGTTCTTTCTCTGAATAGCTGATAAAAATTTTTCCCACACAGCTTTGTCTCTTCACTTAGTTGGTGCTTTCTTTTGCTTTACAAAAGCTTTTCAGTGAAGTCCCATATGTTGATTCTTTGTAGTATTTTGATTGTGAAGTCTTTGCCTTGGGGAAGAGTTTTTTTTTTCTTAATCATGGCTAATTGGAGTCATTTTTAGGTTAGCCTCATTTATCTGTATGTCAATTTCTTTTTCCCTCTTTGGGAAGTTCTCTGCCTTCTGTGAACAGGTTCTTTATGATATTTGTGCTATCTCTTGCTTTTTTCATTGACTCCAATTTTAGGTAGTTATGTGGGAAATTATTTCTGCTTTGACTTTCTTCTGGAGTCTGGTTCATCTGCTTTGTTACTTTTGCTATTACCACTTTAAGGAGACTGGGTGGGTGGCTTTCAGATTTTTCCAGTTCATTGCCCTCAGGGTTTGCATTTGGTGAGCTGGACGTGTGGTGGTTGCATCTTGTTTAAGTGTGTTCTCGTTTTCTATTTGATTCCTGTGTTGATACTTGTAAGTTGCTTATGGCAAGTAGCCTTATTGCCAGTAGTCAGAATCCTTAGGAAATGACTACTTCTCAGAACCATTTTCCAGGTGTAGTTAGATTTTGGATTTTGAATCTATCTCTTCAATTTATTGGGGATGAGAAGTTTCTGCTGTTTCTTTGGCACTAGCCTGTAGAGTTTTTTTTTAAAGATGCGTAGGCAGTCTCAGTCTGGTATATCAGGAAGTCACCTTGGGTAACATAGTACAGTCCACTACAACAATAGCATTAAATCCAGCCTAGGAAAAGACAGACTGTAGTCCTTAACGTGACTTTTACCATTAGGGAAAAGATTTAAAGGGGGTAAAGGGTAAACAAAAGAGAAAGAGGTCAGATGCAAAGCTGAAGGAGAACTTAGGAAACTGGTAAAGAAGACAGGTGGGAAAGAAAAAAGGAAAAAATAAAAACAGGAACAGACCAACAACAAAAAACTAGAAACTGTTCAAACAATCAAAAAACTAAACAAAACAATAACTGCAAAGGAGGAAAAACTGAAGGAAAAAAGATAAAAAGCCTAAAAAGTCCTGTTCAAGGTGTGTCTCAAGCTGTCACTGTCAGTGTGGGCAAACAGGCTGCAGAGCCAAATCGATTAATCCCAGCAAGCTAGCTGCAGCATCATATTGGGGTAGTAGATAATCCCAACCAGCCTGCCCCTTTAGTTCCTCTGAAGGTCAGGCCACTTTCTGGCTATGCGGGTAGAACTGGATTCTTTGAGCCTATAACTGTCTGTGTGTCTCTTGCCAGCTTAAACTCTGCTTCCTAACCTCCTTCTACCTTGAACTCAGCACTTGCATCAAGGCACCAGAAGCCTCTAAGTAGAATCTACCCATAGCTATTCTAAAATCAAAGCTTAGTAGACCCCTCTCTAAGATGACGGACGACCAGCCAACCACCCTCTCCTGGATGAGGTCTGAATTTGGATAACTCACCAACCACTACAGTCTGGCTTGTCCATTGCTCTTTTCCACTGGTGCATTTCCCCATGGAGGGCTCTGGAGTTACCAGTAGTCACTGTGCATCTGCAGTTCTGGTCTGCCCTTCCTCTTTTGGAGGGTCAGGAATCTGGGAAATAGCACTGCTTGGTACCTCCCTCCTCTTTGTTAAGGTCTCTTTTCACTCTCCCTGTGGACTTCAACTCTCACCTCAGATCCTTCTTGGGTCCCAGGGACCCACTTCCCTCTTCCTCCTCCTTTCTCTGCTCCTCACCGTTCTACCATCTTCCCAGAAGTCCTCTCCAGTACTTTATACTTTATTTCAAAATCCACCATTTTTGTCAGATGGTACTCATAATAATAATTTTTAGCAGTGTATGTTTAATAATATAATTGGATAATTTATATTTAGTATACTCTAAATGTTTTCTTCACACTAGACTGATTCTATTTTTTTTACTCTTTCCTTAGGTCTTGATGTTAAAAGTGAAGCATGCCAGCGTTTTTTTAGAGATGGCCTAACAGTATCTTTCACTAAAATCCTTTTGGATGAGGGAGTGAACAGATGGAAGTTTGAGATTCATGTGAGTCTTGATTTTTAGCATTCAAATTTAATTGATGATTCCTGTATATTGTCTACTGATATATTACTGAATTGAAAACAGCATGGTTTATTAAACTGAACTTCAGATTTTTGAGTTATGAAACCCTCGTTTAATTTGTTACATGGAGTTTTATGTGCCTTATAACCCCACATACACACAGCACAAAACATTTCATCAAAAAATATGGTATTGTTAATTATAAGAGTCAACGTGTGTTAGATCCATTTGGAAAGAAAAACCTTTTAAAGTAGGAACTTCAGTAGTAGACTATTGGTTTAACTAGGATACCAAAGTATGTAATTTTAGTGCAAGTGTAACTTACAATACACAAATGTCAAGGAATCTTGATGCCTTACAGAAGGAAAAAAGATACTCTTCCTAGGCATTTAAGCCATAAATCAATTATCATACATTTGTTCTATAAATTCAAACTACAGTTTTGATACCAAAATGACTGGCAAAAGGAAAACAGGTGCTCACACATATGTTGCCTTTTATCTAGGACAAAAATAAAGCAAAGTGCTGCCAAGTTTAAGACAGCTCTGTGTTGGAGAAATACTATAGTAGAATATATTTTTTCCTGTTACTGTAACTGTACCAGATCTTTAGTCTGAATAAAACTTAATCAAAAAGTAAAAAAATATGAAGTATTTAGAGTTAGTGACACTTTCATGCATTCTGGAGAACTGAGACCCTGTCTCAATAAGTGGCAGGGAGTGTAAGGGAAAATACAGAATTTTTGAAGAGTCACTTCGTCATTTTCCAAAATGACCATGGACACTATAAATACCAGGAACTTCTGAATTGACATGTAACATTTTTGGTGTAGAAATAAAGAATGTTGAAAATGATAATGTGATTTGTGTGTGTGTGTGTGATTTTTTTAATTAAGGCCTAAAATGCAAATTTCTTTGGTCATGAATAATTGACATAACTTTAAATATTTAGCTTTTATAATTTTTTCCTCAAAATCAATTATAAATAGAAAAAGTGGTATTGTATGTATCCTGTGAGCATAAAGTAGTTACAGGCAGTGTATGGTTCCTGTTTCATTTGTAATCTTTTAAAATTAACTTTGGAATTAGGTGAAAAATTATGAAATGAAGTAAATATTAAATCTCTTCCCGTATTTATCTGATGACAGTATTTTGAGTTATACAGAGTCAGACAATCAGAATGTGAGTGAAGAAAAAAGATGAAAGGAATATTTTTGTGTCTGAAATTGCAGTTTTCTTATTCTAAAGGATATCTTCTTTCCCTCCTCCCACTTAACAGAGGCATGTTATTAATAATACTCATCGCCTAGTGGAGCTTTGTGTGGCCAAATTGTCCCAGGACTGGTTTCCACTTCTCGAACTGCTTGCCATGGCCTTAAATCCTCAGTGCAGATTTCATATCTACAATAGTACACGTCCATGTGAATTGATTTCCTCAAGTATTCAGTTACCAGAAGATGAACTCTTTGCCTGTTCTCCAGATCCTCAATCACCAAAGGTGTGTTGATTTGTTATTTTTTTATATTAAGTATTAAAAAACTGTGAGGCTGGTTTGTTTTGCATTGCTCAAAGATCAGTAGTGATACACACCAATCAAAATAAAAGAGTGAACCAGTCAAAACATAGTCCTGTTTTATATAGGTTTCTAATTCAAGGTGAATTTTTTTGTACATATTATTGACTAATTGACATTGAACTCATGGTAATAACTAAGTCGTATGGGAAAAAAAGCTTCTTACATACTGATACAGTTCATCAATATGCTTATTGCAACCTGACCCTGTATCTCAGGAACAGTGATTCAGTATTTGCTAACTGACTCTGGAGAACATAATTACTTCATGTGTAACACTGTGCCTCAGTATGTGTATGTTTAGAAATAGCAGAAAACATTCTCAGATCTAAAATTTTGTGTTCTTTTTATAAGGTAGGCATTCTTTAAAATGCACTTGGTTTCTTAGTAGGTTAACTTAGCATTCACCAATATCTGAATTTTGAACAGGGAAGTTACTTCATTCTACTTTATACTTCACAAAATTACAATTTACTGCAGTCATGGTACAATAAAAACTATACAGTTGCAACAAATACCTCAGAAGAACTAAGAAAAACAACCAGGACTTCTGACCCAGCAGGCAAGGACACACATAAGACTTCTAGCTTTGTATATGTATTAATGTCACTTTAATGACTTTTTCGCATCTCACAGACAATCTGATTACGTTACGTTTGATTGCCAACAGGAGTTTTAGCTTGTAATCATTTAGGCACACACACGTACACATATGTATACATGCACACACATTTCAAAAAGGAAAACAAAATGGTACAGAGTACCTTCAAAATGATATAAAATTTCTGTAAACAGAATTTTTTTTCTTTCCAACGTTGATATGTCTTTTTTATTTTTCTGTGGCTGTGACTTCCAGTTATTGTATTGGATAAAAGTGGTGAAAGCAGACGTTTGGCTTATTTCTAATCTTAGGAAAAAAGCTTTTAGTATTTTACCATTGAATACGATATTGTCTGTGTGCTTTTTTAAAATTGTAATTAGTATACACAGCTAGTTTCCTTCTGTTAAGAAAGGGTTGAATTTTCTCAGTTTCTTTCTTGTATCAAGTAAGATTATTTGGGGTTTTTCTTTCTGTTAATGTGATGATTTACACTGAATGTTGTATACTGAAGTCAGTTTCATTCAGGAAAATATCCGTTAATCATGTATGCTGCCCCGGCCAGCAGGGCTGGTAATTAGCAAAGCTCGAGAAGGGGAAATACCTGGAAATGGGACAAAAGAGGCGCAGAAAGAAGGAGACCAAGCAGAGACTTGTCAAGGTCTAGTTTATTTTAGGCACAGTCAGCATATATAAAGACAAAAGCCGGGGGGGGGGCAATTCTTTGGGGGAATTCCAGAGTGCGCAATTGCTGCAACAGGATGTCTTGAGATAAGGATACCGGTGGCTTCAGAGCGGATCCATATATCACAAGCTGTCACAAGATGTTGCTAGGCGACAGATCATGCCACCTCTCTGCTCAAGGCCGTTGTCATGGGTAACGGCATGTTCGTGCCAGTGAGGTGATTCAGAGGTTAACATGGAGGCGGTTATGTTAGGCTGAAAAACAACTCTGAGAGTATATATATATTTGGTTCCCTACAGTATGCAACCTTTTTTCATAGCTTTGAATTTTGTTACTGAGATATTAATGGGTTTTATATCAGCGTGTATAAGGCAGATTATTCTGTTCATTTCTTGCAATGTCTTTTCTAGAGTCTGGTCACTGGACATTCGATTTCAACTTTTTGTTTTTGTTTTTTAGTTTTATTTTATCCCATTCCCCCACCCCACTCTGTGTTTAACAGCCTTATTTTCATTTTTTCCTTCTATTTTCACGTTTTTCCTTGTCTTTTCCTTCTTTTCTCCCACCTCTCTTGTTCTCTTCCCATTTGACTATTTTCTTCCCATTTCCCAATACCCATTATACATTTTAGTCTTTATTTCCACTATCAATTTCCAGAGAAACAATGCAGTATTTAAACTTGTGTGTTTGATTTATTTCACTTAAGCGTATGGTCTCAAGGAATGTCTGACACTCATCCGTTTTATGGCAGAGTAGTTAGTAATCCATTGTATTAACAAACTACATCTTCCTTTCCATTCATCCGCTGATGGGCATTTGGGTTGTTTTGAAGATTCAGCTATTACAAACTGTGCTACTGTAAATGTGGGTATGCATATATTCCTGTGGTATGATGCTTCTAATTTTTTTGGAAAGATACCAGGGAGAATAGCTGGGTCAAATGGAACCTCTAGTTTAAGTTTTTTGAGGAATCTACACACTGGTTCCCACAGTGGTAGTACTGTCTGCACTCCCACCATCAGTGGGTTTCTATCTCCCCACAGCCCCCGCTAGCATTTGTTATTGGTTGATTTCATAATAGCCATTCTTTCTGAGTTGAGGTGGAAAATCAATGTTGTTTTCATCTACATCTCTCAAATGACCAGTGATGCTGAACATTTTTTCATGATTATTTGTTGTTTTACTTCTTTGTCCGAAAAATGTCTATTTATTTCAGGTGCTCATTTTTTTATTGTGCCTTTAAATTCGGGGGGGGGTCCTGTTTTTTTTTTTAAGTTCTTTATGTATTTTGGGGTTTTTTTTTTTTTTTTTTTTTTAGTCCTTTATATATTCTAAATAGTAGTCCTTTATCTGATGAGTAGCTGGTTAAAAAAAAATTTTTTTTCCCCCATGCTGTGGGTTGTTGTTTCTTTGCTCTGTTGGTAGTTTCTTTGGCTTCTTAATAAGATATGGTCCCAGATACTGATGCTTTGTAATATTTCCTTTGCAGTCTGGGTTTTTATCATGAAGTCTTTGCCTACTAGTATGTCCTTGAGCGTTTCCCAGTTATATTTTCCAGGAGATTTAGTGTTTCCATTTTAGTGTTTAGATCTTTGATTCATTTAAGTTTTAGGCTACATATGGTGAACAATAAGGGTCTAGTTTTTTGGTATTTTTTTTTGTTTGTTTGGTTTTGGTTTTTAATTTAATTTATTGGTACATTCTAGGTAGACAGTACAGTTACATTCATTACTGGGATCTTTTACCTTTACATGCCAGGTCTTGGTTCTCATTTTTTCCTCTTGTCCCCACCTTCCCTTCACCCTCCCTTCCCCTCCCCACCTTCAAACACTTTAATTCATTTTTACATTTTCTCATATTGTTTTCCTTTTCCCTTATTCCCCCTTCCCTATCCTTCTCACTGTCCCTACACCTTTGGTCCTTTTCTTCCTATTTGCTAATTGTCCCATTAGGAACTTGAGTACTATTTTAGCTTTTCACACCAGAGATACTATTTGGTATTTGCATATGTGTGCCTTATTTATTTCACTTAGAAGTATCCTCAAAATGTGCCCATTAACTATGAGTGAATCTACTTTCTCATTCTTTATGGCTGACTACTATTTTATTTTATAGAAAAACCACATCTTCTTTATCCAGTTTCAAATTGATGGGCAGATGGGCTCTTTCCAAGTTTTAGCTATTACAAACTGTGCCGCTATAAACATGGGTGCGCATGATTCTTTAATAAGGGTCTAGTTTTAATCTTCGGCTTATGAAAATCTAGTTTTTCTAACCATTTATTAATCAAGCTTCTTTTCTTCAAGTGAAGGTGTTTGGCTTCTCTGTCAGACATTAAGTAGCTGAGTGTTTTTAGACTTGCTTCTGGATCTTCTAGTCTATTACATCAATTCTAAGGTCTGTTTTTTCCAGTACCACACTGTTTTCATGACAGTAGCTTTGTAATATAGGTTAAAGTCCCAGATTATTGCCTAGAATTGCCTTTCCTATTCTGTTTCCTCTGTCTCTGAATGAATTGTAGGATTTTTTTTTTTTCTAATTCTGCGAGATGTTCTGTTGGAGTTTTTATCAGAATTGCATTAAATCTGTTTAACAATCTTGGATGTATGGCCATTTTCATTATATTGATTCTTCCTATCCAAATATATCTTACCATTTTCTGATATCGTTTTCAATATCCTTTTGCACAGTACTGTAATTGTCCATGTAATAGTGATCTTTTATTTCCTTTATTACATTGATCCCTAGATATTTCATTTTATTAGATGCTATTGGGAAAGGGATTATTTCTCTCATTTCTCACTAAGTCTGTCATATGTGTACAGAAGGCTACTGAATTTTGTATGTTGACTTTGTATTCAGTTATACCACTGAATTTGGCTTTCAAATCTAGAAGTCTTTGGTGGAGTTTTTGGGATCATCTAAGTAGAGTCTCATATAATCTGCACACGAGGCTAATTTAACTTGTTCATTTCTTATTTATGTTCCTGTTATTTCTTTCTCATCTAATTGTGCTGGCGAATATTTCCAGAAGTATATTAAACAAGAGTGGTGACAGTGGACATCCTGATTTTAGGATGAAAACTTTCATTTTTTATGTCCATTAGTACTATCAGATTGAGATATAGACCCATCTGTAACACTTTTCTGTAGTTTTACTTATTATGAATGGGAGTTGGACCTTGTCAAACACTTTTTCTGCATCTGTTGAGAGAATCATAGTGTTTGTCTGTGGCTCTCTTAATGCAGAATATTACATTTATTGATTTGCATATGTTGAACCATCCCTGCATCCCTGGAATGAATCCAATTTAATTTGGTCATGGTGTGTAACCTTCTCTATGATTTGTTGCATTCTGTTTGCCAGTACCTTATTGAGGATTTTTACATCTGTGTTCATTAAAGAGACTGGCCCATACATAATTCTCCTTTTTGGTTGGATCTTTCTCTCTGTTTTTGATCAAGGTAATGCTTACTTCCAGGAATAAATTTGGGAGTATTCAGTTTCATTAAAGAGTTTGAGGAGTAGCTGCATTAGACCTCTAAATTTCTTGTAGGATTCATCAGTGAATCCATCAGGGCCAGAGCTTATCTTTATTGGTAGTTTTTAAATTACATATTCCATTTCATTAGCCGATGATGCTTTATTTAGAATTTCTATATCTTCTTGATTCAGTTTTGATAATTTATATGCATTTAGGAAACTGTATTTCTTCTATATTTTCTATCTTGTTAGAATACAGCATCTCAAAATAGATATTGGTGATATTCTGGATTTCTGCAGGGTCTGTTGGGATTTCGCCCTTATTCTTATTTGCATGGATTGAGTCTTGTCTTTTCCTTTTTTTTGACAAGGTTGGCTAAGGGTTTGTCAGTTTTATTTAATATTTCAAAGAAATAACTCTTCTTTTCATTGATCTTTGAATTGTTTCATCATCCATTGCATTAAAGTCTGCTCTTATATTTTTGGTGATTTGTTTTTTGGACTGGGGATCAAACTCAGGACCTTGAGCTTGCTGTTGCTGGCAAGGCAGGCATAGTGCCACTGAACTACATTCCCAGCCTTCTGATCTGATTTTTATGGTTTCCTCCCTCATAAGAGCTTTGAGCTTGGCCTTGTTCTTTTTTTTCTAGAAGCCTAAGGTTCATTTGAGCCCACTGTTTCCATGACAAATCACCACCATATATTTCCCTGTAGAACTGCTTTCATTACATCCAATAATATCACTTAATTTTAGAAACTGTCTGCTTGATTCTTTGGTTTCTTCTATGGCCCATTGGTTGTTGAGGAGGGTGTTAATTGCTTTCCATGTTTATGAAGTTGTGGTTTCTTTTGCGATTGATTTCCAGTTTCGTTGAGCTATGGCCTGATAATATGCAGAAGATGGTTTCAGTTCCTTTGCACTTATTGAACCATGTTCTGAGAGCTAGTATATTGTCTATTTCAGTGAATGTCCCATGTGCAGCTGAGAAAAATGTATATTCTGATGTGATGAGGTAGAACACTCTGCAGACCTCTAAGTCCACTTGTTTTAACAAGTTTGGTTCAGTTCTGATAAGTTGATTTGTTGATTTTTTTTTGTCTGCTTGATCTGTTCATGTGTGACAGTGGGGTATTGAGGTCTCCCATTACAAATGTATTGGTGCTGGGCCAGGGATTTAGCTCAGTGGCACTGTGGCTGCCTTGCAAGTGCAAGGTCCTCATTTTGATCCCTGGTACCAAAAAAAAAAAAAAGTTCACAAATGTATTCGTGCTTATATGATTTTTCACGTCCATTAATATTTTTATGTACTTGGGTGTGCTGTTTAGCATATGCACACACAGACACACACAGACACACACGAATGACTATTATCTCGTCCTCTTTAATTGTTACCTTTACCAGGATTTAGTGGCCTTTCTCTCTCTCAAACAGTCTGATGTTGAAATTCACTTTTCTGCAGGCAGAACAGCTTCCCTGCTTTTTCCTGGGTTTCTGTTACATGAAATGTTATTTCATAGACGGTTCTTGGATATTCCAGTTTTTGAATGGTCATTGTTTTGGAAGAGAATTAGAAGGATTGACACTATTTTTGTTGTTTTTTAGTTTTGTTTTTTACTGTATAGGGGCTTTCTTCAGTGAAAAGCTTTAGTGGGGGTTAATTATTGATTCATCTTTCTAGTGCATCTTTTCACTTCGGTCATGACTCAGTATATATTGTATTTTTCTAGAAGTTTGTTCTTTTCATCTGGTTATGCAATTTGTTGCTTATTTGTCTTTTTTGCTTTTGTGAACCTACCTAAAACTTGCTAATTTTTTTCAAAACCAAATTTTAATTGCTTGACTGTTTTCTATTCTCTGTTTTTTTTTTTTTTTTTTTTTTTTTTTTTTTTTTTTTTTTTTTTTCCTGCTAGTTTTGGTATTTATTTCTTTACTGGTAAATGTCCCTCTTTGTGAGACATGGGTGTTTTTCCTATATTGCCTGAACTTTTACGTGTTTTCAGTTTATTTACTTAAAGTACCCTAATTTCCCTTGTGAGTTCTTCTTTAATGTATCACTGTTTATCCATGTGTTAAGGCACAGTTTTTTTTACAGTATTTTGAGTATATTTTTTTATAGTTTTATACAGTATTGTCTTTTTTTAAAATTTGATCGTCTGAGTATTCCACCTATTATAAGTAGAGTTTTGAAGACTGGCTAGTATTACAGAACCATTTCTGTCTTTGTCAATATTTGATTAATACATTTAGCAGCTCTAAATGTAAAAATTTGCTGCATGTATAGACCTTTTCTTCTATAACATACTATCAGAGAATAGGCGCTTCACAAATAAAAAGTTTATATTGGCTTACGATTTGGAAACTTGGAAGAAAAAATAGGGTGGCCCCATGTGGCAAGAGCTGCATGATGCTTCAGCTAAAATATTGTTTGCTAAGTTTTAAAGAATTTGCCCCCTTTAGCATTTTAAATGTATCATTCAGCATTCCTACTGAAAAATTATAGGCACATTATAATGAACCTAGGTGTCTGGTTTTATATGCTTCCTGGGCTTCATGGACTTTTCTGTATTTGTAAAGCTATGTCTCTTCACAAATTTAAGAAGAGTCATGGCATTACTTACTCATGCAAGTTCTTTGCCTTTCTCTCATTTTACCTCCTTCTGTCTTTATACACATATTCCCCTTAAAGAGTTGTTTTGTGGTTTTGGGTTTTTT
>NW_022900996.1:0-27580 GCF_012274545.1 Fukomys damarensis | reverse complement strand
TATAAAAATGAATCTATTTTCTCGTTCTTTATGGCTTGAAAACAGCCTATTTGCCCATCCGTTGGAAACTGGATAAAGAAGATGTGGTTTTTCTATAAAATGGAATAAAGAGTTTATTTATTATCCCTGTTTCTCTAAAGAGTTTTTTCGCCTCACTCATTGTTTTTCCTTTCATCTAACTTAGCATTTTGTAATGATATGTCTTCAACTTCTCTCTTAATTCTGCCTTGTTCGGGTTTCCTATTGAATTTTTCAGTTCATACAGTGTTTTCATCTAATGGAATTTTTACATTTTCTGTCTGCATGAATGTAATTTTATCATTTTCCTTGATTATCTTTGTTTTCTCTCCGTGTTTACCATAGCTCTTTGAGAACAGCTGACATTTAAAGTTTTTGTCAAGTAGTTACATTTTCCAGAGATTTATTTTTTCTTGTTGTTTTTTAATAGACCGTCCTTTCCTATTTGTTGTCATATTTTGTTGAAAATTGGGCCTCTGAGGAAACTTACGAGTCCTTGTGGAATGGCCCCAATGCAGAGGAATACCTTCCTTTAATCAGCCCAGAATGAATTTTAGGCAGCCTCTGACTGGCATTTGTCTCCTTCAGGCTTTATGTGTAGTTTTTATTTCCATGGTCTCTGTTTGCATGGCTGCTTTTTAAATCTGTAATTTTTCTTGTCTATCACCTCTGATTGTACTTGATGCCTTATCTTTTACTCTTTTCATTCAGTAATTTGTAGTCTACAGATCTGTAGTTTCCTCGTTGTTTTTGTGAATTAATCTTCTTTTAGCCTAAATTTCAAGGCAGTTTTGTCCACCTGAGCAGTATGAACGCCATTGTCTCAGGTAACCCTCATGTGAGAAAAAGTGTAAAGTCAGGCCCTTTTTCTCTCTTCATGTCAGTCAGGTATGGGAACGTACAAGTTAGATCCCTACTTTCCCCAAGCTATCTTTGCTAGGAGAATAGACAAGAATAAGGAAAAACACCACAAAATGGCCCTCAGATTTAACAGAAGTTTTAAACTTTGGATTTCCATCACACCAAGCCTGTCAGTATTCAAGAATAATCCCAGCACTTTTGGAGGCTTAGGCAGAGAATTGCAATTTTTAGCCCAGTCTGGTCAACAAAGACTCTGCTACAAAAGAAAAGAAAAGAAAAGAAAAGAAGAGAAGAGAAGAGTAGGGGAGGGGAGGGGAGGGGAGGGGGGAGGAGAAGAAAAACAAAAACTCGCTTGGGGATTAAGCTCAGTAGCACTGAGCTTGCCTCACAAGTGCAGTGTCCTGAGTTCATCCCCAATACAAGAAAAAAAAAATCATTTTAAAAGGTCTGGGGTTGAAATTCAGAGTGAGGACCCTGAATTTGCTGTCCTCTACCACTAAAAAAAGAACTTGTCTTTTCCATTTTTTGAGGAGTTTTGGGTGTATTATAGAAATTAATTCTGTCTAAGATGGGTGGCAAAGTAGTCTCTGTTGCCTCCCCTCTACTATTATTTATCATCCCCCAGAGTTCGGCTCTCAGGTAAACAATATTTGAAAACATCTTTGTAATCTTACTTAATTCTTGACTCATTCATTCATTCATTTTTTGAGTTAATCTTTTAATTCACTTTACATGCACGCATAGAAAGAAACATACATGGTTACATTACCTATACCTAACTTGTATTTATAGGTAAGTGAGTCATGAACAAATACTAGTCTCTTGCCTCTGAGCTACTTGGTAATTATTGTCTGTGTTTCTGACTGAAAGAATACAGAGAACATGGCCAGGGTGAGTGGTTCTACCGCCTGCTTTGAAGCACAAGGACCCGAGTTCGATCCCTGGTACCAAAAAAAAAAAAAAAAAAAAAATTACATAGAGCAAAGCACAAGGTTTAGGTTTTGTGTAAGTGTGTATAAGGCCATCTTATCCGATTACTTTGAATGTTTTGTAAAGATATAATTGCATTGATTTATTGAATTGTCTTAATTTTGGTCTTTGTAAGCAAATACATTTCACATAGTACTTTTTTCTTAAGAGAATTAATTCTTATTATTAACTTTGTTACAGGGTTGGCTGGTGGATCTCATTAATAGATTTGGCATATTAAATGGCTTCCAGATTTTTCATGATCGTTTTATTAATGGGTCAGGATTAAACATTCAAATAATTGCAGCTCTTATTAAGTAAGTTGTATTTTGAAACATTTTCAGTGCACTGTACAAATTGCTCCTGTTTCTTTAAAATTATTTTCAGTTTCTTATGAGTTTTTTTTTTGTTTTTTTTGCATAACTTGACGTTTTAAATGTTGAAACTAATTTGTGAATTTAGGTGTGATGTGATAAAAACTCCCAGAAATTTTCTGTCTTTTTTTCAGACCATTTGGCCAATGCTATGAGTTTCTCACTCAACATACATTGAAAAAATATTTCATTCCAGTGATAGAAATTGTTCCCCAGTTATTAGAAAAGTTAAGTGATGAAGAATTTAAAAAAGAAGCAAAGAATGAAGCCAAAAATGATGCCCTTTCAGAGATTATTACTTCTCTGAAGAATTTAGCTTCAAGGATTTCAGGACGAGAAGAAACTAAAAAAACTTTAGAAATGTTTAGATTACAAATGATACTCAGGTAAGATACTTTCTGCTTTAAATTATTCATGTGAATTCTTACAATGATATTTAATACAAATTTCTCTTACAGATTATTACAGATTTCTTCCTTTAATGGGAAGATGAATGCATTGAATGAAATAAATAAGGTAATATCTAGTATATCTTATACTCACCAGCATGGTAACTGTGAAGAAGAAGAGTGGCTGACAGCTGAACAAATGACAGTAAGATACTTTTGTGAATTTCTTTCATTTTCTTTCTTTCTCCCCCCCCCCATTCATTTTATTGGTACATTTTCGGTATACAGTACAGTTACATTCATTATTGGGATCTTGTACCTTTACATGACAGGTCTTGGTTCTCATTTTTTCCCCTTGTCCCTGCCTGTGAATTCCTGTATGGCTAAGAAATTTACAGGTAATGCAAATAAAGAACAAGACAGGAGAGATAAATGGGAAATAGAAATTCAAATAGTCCCTAAACTACAGATTCCGTTGTTTAAAAAATACACACACACACACAAACACTAATTGGTTTTTGTTACCAGCTTATCTTAGTTCATTCAGAAGAAGTTTTATTTTTTGTAAGAATCTTTTTATGTCTTGTATTCTGAGTAACTTCTTTTAAGACAGTAATACACGGTGGAATAACTTAGTATTCTCTGACTATGAAATTTTATGTTTTCATAAAATAAAAAAGGCAGATAGAATCTTACAGAAAACTACTTGCTAATTACTGCTAGAACCATCAAAAGCAAAAAGTGATTTTTTTTTTTAAGCTTATGACACTAAAACTTCATTATCGTGACTAATAATTTACTTGTTGTAAGTGTTGAGGGTAATGTTTGATAAGCTTTAACTGCTTGGTAGATGTCTTTGTAAAGCTTTTTATAATTCAGTGGTTTGTTTAAACTGAAGCAGAAGTGACTTTTTAAAAAGGCTTAGATAATAGATCTGGAATTGATCTGGTGATGACTGTTTAGAGAGCTCAAGTTGAGATTATAAAATCTGTAAGGATCAGGTTTTATCATGATTTTAAACAAAACGATTTTTTTTCCTGTATTGAGGATTGAACCCAGGTGCACTTCCAACAGTAACTGTATTTTCAACAGATAGTTTGAGAGGTATATTGATGCAGCATATATAGTAGTATTTCTCTGTATGGAGAATGTAATTCTATAAAATTACTAATTGCACATCAGTGTGCTACAGTTTGTGAATTTACAAGAGAATATTTTGTATGCAAAATTGAATTCCATGGGATTATTTATTGCATCATTTAATTTGCATTAAAATATTGAACCATACATTAATAGCTTTTCATTATGCGAACATGTATATTGTTTAGGCTTTTGAGTTTTCATTTATATTATTTAGAAAATTGAACTTTGTGTTTATTTTGCCTTTTTTTAATGGGTTTTCAGCCAGGGATTTAGCTCAATGGTGCCAGTGTGTGTTTCACAAGCACAAGGTCCCGAGTTCAATTACCCATTACCCAAAAAAAAAAAAAAAAGGCTTTTTAGTTTCTGTATTGAAATGCATATTTTTCTCCCTTAGGAATGGATACAGCAAAAGAGTATATTATCTATAGTCTTAAAAGATAGTCTTCATCAACCACAGTATGTGGAAAAGCTAGAGAAGATTCTTCAATTTGTGATTAAAGAAGAAGCTCTTACATTACAGGATCTTGATAATATCTGGGCAGCACAGGTAAAGAATTTCTTTATACAAGAAATACTCTTAAATATTAGAGAACCAGGGAACTGTAATGACATGCAAGTTTATATTGATCGAATTTTAGAAATTCACTTGCTATATATGTATCACATCCTGCCAATAATTTTATTTTTAGAATTCCCCATCTTTATAGATACAAACATTTATAGGTTGTTTAGAGAAGAGCCAATAGTAAAATAATTATTAAAGGAACTTCTGTTTGAAGGAGTATAAAAAAATCTATAATTGCTAGAGTTTTACTATGAAATATATGAAGAAACATGTCTGAGGATTCACAGTGTACTATATTAGTTTTTAAAATATGCTTGTAGCACATTGTGACTTTTCATAAGGTCATTGATTTTAGAAAAATAATACATCATTTATTTTATTATCTTAATGACTGATTTCTACTCACAGATCACTTGCAAAATATTAAGCACTAGATTACAAATGTGCGTGTGAATGTGTGTGTTATTAGGAATTGACATGGGAGGGCCTTTACTATGGGGTGTATCTAAATCTCTCTTTGTTTTTTTTCCTCAACCAGTCTACTTAACTTGTCTAGATAGGACTTGAACTTTGTTTTCTTTTGTTTTGTTTTGTTTTGTTTTTTGAGACAGGGTCTCACTATGTAGTTGAGACTGACCTGGAACTCACTGTGTCGCCCAGGATGGTCTTGAACTCACAGTGATCCTCCTGCCTCAGCCTCCCAAGTGCTGGCATTACAGGCGTGTGCCACCACGCCCAGCAGGACTTGAACTTTTAATCCTCTTGCCTCAGTCTTTCAGAATGCTGGTAATACAGTTGTGTGCCCCACAACAAGCACAAAAGATATTTTTAGAAATTCAAACCAAACAAAATAGTGAATCTTGGGCTGGGGATTTAACTCAGTGGTTCCACCGGCTTGCATTGCAAGCACAAGAACCTGAGTTTGATCCCCAGTACCAAAAAAAAAAAAAAGGAAATTATTACTCTTTATTGGATCCTTAAGTTTTTAGTATTTGAAACAACACACTATTCTAAATTGTTTTTACTTTAGCATAGTTATTATGGTAAAATCCTATCAGTTTTTATATGCATTTCTCAAATCCCTTAAATATATATATGCCCAAAAATTATATTGCTGAGTTTTAAGTAATATTTGAAGTATTGTGAATTTTGTTTTAACTTCATATGAAGATAATAGAAATGTTTAATATTAAAGTGGTTTTTACTTGGTTGTTTTAAAATTGTATTTCCTCCAACAGGCAGGGAAACATGAAGCCATTGTGAAAAATGTACATGGCCTACTAGCAAAGTTGGCGTGGAATTTTTCTCCTGAGCAACTTGATCATCTCTTTGATTGCTTTAAGGTAATTGTTCAAATAATGAAATATGACACTTCCCTATAAGTGAAAATCTTAAATAGGTCTGTTTTGCTTTTAGCCAGCCGCACATACTGATACATACTGGAGAATATTTGGTATAGAAAACAGTCATTATTGTTTTTGCAGATCAGATCTTAAAAATATAGTTTGTGTCATAATGAATTATGACAGAAGATTCTTTCAACAGTTTTGACAAGTTAATTCTTCTGGCCACTGTCCCTTTTTATACATGTTAAATAATAGAATGAAATAATGAGAAAAAAGACTTTAAAAGGTATTACGGTTCTCTGGAAGAATATCAAAGATGAAGAGAGTTAGTCATTTGTAGTGTGCACATAATCCTGTCTTCAGTTACATGGTACATATATAATTAGTATTGTACAAATATTTGATTTCTGGGTAACCCTGTGACTCTTAAAGAAGTTATTTGTAACCCTTGCTCAGTGTTTATTTTTGCAGATTCTTGCTTGTTGGCAATTAAACGAATCTGAAATTTATTTTCCTACTCTGTAATTGAATGGTTTTTGCATTTTGGGTGCTATTCTTATTTTCCTTTTCATGAATGTTTGCTTCTTAACATAAACATACACCCTCCACCTTCCCGTTCTTCAGATTCAGTTTGGGAGTTTGCACATGCTAGATACTGCACAGAGGTATACTTCCAATCCTTCTCATTACATTAGTTGTTTCTCAGCCTTTTGAAACCAATCATGAGCTTTCATTAAGCCTTTTACCTGTTTTGCATAGATGGTTTTAAATTTTGATAAACTTTTTTTCTTTCTATCTGTGTGATTTTCTTCTCATGTTTGGGATATCATTTGTCTAGTCCAGGCTTTCAAAGATTTTTTTTTTTCCTGTGTAATATATTTATCAGAATTGTTTTAATTGTTCTATTTAGATCTGTATCCTGTTTGAGGTAATTACTTACTATATGAAGACAGGCTTCCAGATACATTGCTTTTCATGTGTGGATATACTTGGAGTGTTTCAGGTTCTCTGATCATTCCAAATTGTCTATATTTTTATATGCTGAAAGACTAGGTTTTAACCAAGATGGATGGCAAATGTATGTTCCTGAAACATGTTTGCTTAAGTGAAGCCTGACTTTGCTGGCAAATTAATTACACAAACCTCCCAAGTTGCAATAGTGTTGGTTGAACTTGACTTTATGAAGTTCTTCATGAATTCTAGATGATAGTTATTTGTGAGTTAAATGGTTTAAAATACTTTTCTGTCATGCTGAGCACGGTGGCACATGCCTGTAATCCCAGCACTCAGGATGCTGAGGCAGGAGGATCGCTGTGAGTTCGAGACCAGCCTGGGATACACAGTGAGTTCCAGGGCAGTCTGAACCACATAGTGAGAGAAACCCTGTCTCAAAAAAACCAAAAAAAACACAAAACAAACTTTCTGTCACTCAGTAGATTCTTTTATTAATCTTTTTATCGGAAACTTTTACTACTTGTTTATGTTAAGTTATGTAGGGCTTTTTTGTTTTATTTTTGGGTTTTTTAGAAATAGATCTCCTTATGTGTATTGAACTCACTGTTAGGCCAGTATGGCCTTGAACATCTCAGTCCTCCACACCTGGTCCTAGATTTTTTAATTTTGATGAATGCTGTGTTTGCTGACTTGTTTCCTTTCCGTAGATCCCAGTGTGTTTTTTCTACAATTAGATGTGATTTAGGGCTTGTGGAAGGAGAGATGCTGGAGACTGAATTCAGTGAAAGCCTTTGCATTGTTCTCCTTTATGAGGGATGAAGATGAATGGAATGAGATAGTGTCTGATGAGACTGTCTCAGCCCTTCCTGCTGGGATTATGTGTACCACCATACCCAGCTACATCTGATCCATTTAATTAGGGCCGGAGGTGTTTTGTTTCCTGTAACTCCAACTCACTTCCATTACTTATTGTGGTGAGAGAATATCATTCCATACATGCTGAATACATTAGTGTTTTACACCATTAAAAATCAGAATGTAAAGTCAGGAAATGAATTGGTCACTAAATGAGGAATTGTATATGGTACATACATCACAATATGCAGAACAAATAAATGCTCAAAAGAAACTCCAACTTCATGTCTTTGCATTTACTGAACTATGCTGCAGAGTAGAAGCAGCAAAAACTACAGTACTGTAAAAACAAGGGATACAAAAAAGACATTGCGGCTCTATAAACAAGATATACAAATGTACAGAACAATAAAAAAGACAGGTTTTAAGTCCAGGTAATGGATCACAAGTATGAATAGTTAACCTAGTAGACCATTAAATGAAGACTATATGTAAAGTTTAAAGTTGTTGATGCAGATCTCTTTCAGGAATTTGGATTAAGAGTGTCTTGTGAATACTAGTCTTCTCAAATTGAATTTAGCAATTAGAAAATTTAAGGGCTGGGCATTTAGCTTAGTGGTGTCTCCCCTTTGTAGCAAGCATAAGGACTTAAGTTTGATTCCCAGTGGAGCCTGAGGAGAGGTTAGTATTCACTTAAGTTGTTGGATTTGTGTAAATGTGAGACATGCTTTGGATGTTAGTTTGTACAAAGATGTGATTAAAGCAGTAATTATCTTGGGCCAGGTATTTAGCTCAGTGGTTTGGTGGGCTGCCTTGCAAGCGCAAGGACCCATGTTCAATCCCTGGTACCAAAAAAAAAGAAAAAGGCAGTAATTATCTGATAGAAATCAATGTCAGTGTTGAAATTATGAAATTAAGAGGTATTCACATTATTTAAATATCTTTTTTAGGCAAGTTGGACAAATGCAAATAAAACGCAACGTGAAAAGCTACTTGAGCTGATAAGTCGTCTTGCAGAAGACGATAAGGATGGTGTGATGGCACATAAAGTGTTGAACCTTCTTTGGAATCTGGCCCGTAGTGATGATGTGCCTGTAGACATAATGGATGCAGCTCTCAGTGCCCACACCAAAATATTAAATTGCAGTTGTTCCCAGGTATGCAGTTAGTTGTTCACTCAGCTATTTTCGAGGTTTTGGTTTGATTTGGTTTGGTTTGGTTTTTACAACACCATAGGAACTTAGTTGCAGATTTTCACTTTAATCCATCTCTTGTATTTAAAATAATCTTGACCGATTGGCTTAATTTTGTTAGAGAAGCATGGCTTCCTCTATCTTGTGTTTTCAGCAAAGTTATATATATATTATCAACTAAGCATTTTACTTCACAGAGATTTACATAGGCAAAACTGTTTGTTAAAGTGATATAGTTAGACATGTGACACTGAGATTATAAGTAAGGCTGGTAAGTGATTTTGGAAGTATAAAAGTAGATTTTTATTAGGTCTTAAATTAACTTAAAAATAGTGGCTGCCACCAGCAGATAGGGAATTTATTTACCTCTGAGCAAATAGGAAGTCACCCAGGCTAGGCCCAGACAAAAATCTCCTTGCTTCAGCCTCTCACAGCTGTGGTATATTGTTTTAAAATGAGGAAGGATTTGACATTTGTGTGGGGTTTGTTTTCTTTTGTTGTTAAAGGGGATCCAAATGAAGACCTTGCTCTTGCCAGGCAGATACAGCACTGCTAAGCTATATCCTTAGCCCCAGCTTTTATGTTTTTAGCCTCTCCCTCTTTTACCTTGGACTCTGGTTTAATCCAATCTATCAAGGTCAACTTACACTTTTGGGTTGTAAAAAATCAAATGACAGTATTCTAGTTCTTTGTTATTACTCATTAAATTTTGTTGTTATTTGATTGAGTGATATTTTATTTAAAGTATAGGGAAACAAAACAATGAAGTTGTTATAAGTGTTATTATACACCTAGTAGTTAATTCACATAATTGCTTCACACTTTTTATTTTGCTGTATTACTGGATTCTAGATTTTACTACATTTATAGACTTGCCTTTTTTTAACTTCAGTCTTCATTGGTTTTGATTCTATCCAAAGTGCTTTGAGGAACCATGGCAAAATTAATGTTTTTATAATAAAATTTTACAGAATTTAAAATAATTCTTACAAAATTACCTTTTCCTCAAAATTTCTATGAATCTGCATCTACTTGGGAAATATTTGTATCTGAAATATAATCAAACCATGGAACATTGAGTTTACAATACTGCTTTGTATTTCAAAATAATATACTTAAAACATTTTGTTTGACTATAACATTATAAGTTTTGTCAGGCTGAGTTTAAATGCTTCTCTGCTTTGTAATTTTCAAAAGATTTTGAAGATATAAGACTGATCCATTTAAAGTATAAATGTTTGTATGTTTGTAAGGATCAAAATACACAAAAGATTCAGTGGATAGACCATTTTGTAGAAGAACTTCGATCAAATGACAAATGGGTAATTCCTGCCCTGAAACAAATAAGAGAAATTTGTAGTTTGTTTGGTGAAGCACCTCAAAATGTAAGGTAAGGTGCAGATAATTTTATTATTTTGAAAATACCCATATAAGCTAACTTTAAAGGGAGAAAAACTATTTGGACCAATACAACAATTCCAGCAGTTCCTTTTCTGATCCATTTTGGTTAAGTAATGTGTACAGTACATCTTAATATTAGTAATATTAATAACTGCTTAATAATATTATCTGCTTAATAATAAGCAGTTAAGTATCTAAATCTAAATGATTACCTTCTGCTTCTTAATTCAGCAGTTAAAATCAGTAGAATAGTTGGCTTTTATATCACATCTCAATTCAGTTTTCCTTCTTTTGCCCTGTTTTGTCTTGTTTTTGGTGGTGGTGATGGTGGTGGTTTTTTTGTTTTGTTGTGTTGTTTGTTTGGGTTTTGTTTTTTTGTTGCTTTTGTTTTTGTTTTGGTTACCGGGGATCGAACTCGGGTCTTTGTGCTTGTGAGGCAGGCAGCAGAACCACTAAGCTAAATCCCCAGCCTTTGCCCTGTTCTTCTGTCTTTTGCCCATTGTTCGACACAGGCCCATGTGGTAGGGTTTTATACAGTAGTTTATAGTCTTACAGTTTACAGTGTGCATGACTTAATCAGCTGTGTTCTTAACATTTTTATTAACTTTAAATTTTGTGTTACTTTTCTCTTGTTGCTGAGACAAAGTGCCCAGCACCCAAAGTTAAAGGGGAAATGTTTATTTAGCTCACAGTTTTATAAGGGTTTCAGTCCAAAATTGGCTGGCTTCATTGTAGGCTGGCATGTGACAGAGGGGCAACAGTTCATAACAGGCCAAAGATAGTAAAAGCAACAAGGGGAGCTTAACATATCTGTCTGCCCCTTTTTTGTTATCCAGACTACCATGATTAGAGCAGGGCCAAACCAATCAGTGTGTACTGGTTTAATAATTACTCGCCCTTAATCCCAGCATCAAACACTCTAGATTCTAGAATATAGATAAAGCCGCCTATGACCGCATGAGGCTTTGAGGGGAGGGACATCTAGACCCAAACCATAACAAATGTCATGCCAAGCAGTACTTGTTTCCAAAGTGGAATATTTTTTAAGTTGAATTTTTACTGTATTTTTCCTAGAAGAAGTCACATAAAATTAGAGAATTCCATGGAGATAACCACTGAAGAAAACACAGTAGTACTTATTTATGAAAGACATACTTTGATATTTTACCCACCACCTTTTTTGGTCACAGACATTGCCTCAGTTTGTAGTTAGATGCAGTAGTATAATACTCCCAAAGCAGGTGGCTTCACCAATAAATTAATAAATAAGTAAAGCATTTGGTGTGATTGAATATCTCAAAATATGGAAATAGCAACAGGTATCTTTTAATAGCCACAGGAAAATAGTTGCAGGATCAAATCCAGGGCTTTGGGCATACTAGGCAAACTCTTTACCACTAAATTGTATTGTAGTCCTGGTTAATTTATTTGATGAGGAATATTGATGGGTGGTAGTTTTTATGTAACGTAAGAGCACTGAGATACTGCTTTGAGACATATATTATTATTACTACTGCTACTATTATTATTATTAAAGGCTATTGACCACTTTTTTTTAGAAATGTAAAATTTTAAACATTTAATAGCTAGTGTTTTGTCTCTGTAAACTCAATGAAGTATAGTAGTTTTCATTAGCTTAATTATACTGCTAAATTCTCATTTCAGTCAAATTCAGCGAAGTCCCCATATATTTTATCGCCATGATTTAATCAGCCAACTTCAGCACAATCATGTCTTAGTTACTTTGGTAGCAGAAAACCTTGCAACTTACATGGATAGCATGAGATCATATGTTACAGGTGTGTATGATAAGATAACTTTGGGGCTCAAGATAGATTTTCCTTCCGTTTTTGTTTGGGTGTGCTTTAATGTTAATTTTTAAAGAACATTTTTAAATAATTTAAAAGGATACAGTGAGTTGCTTATGTAAATTACAGGATTGTCCTCTTGACATCTAATGGCGAGTGGCTTCAGTATTCCCTGTAGATTATCAAATTACTAAGTATTAAAGTTCCTTTACAGAGTGATATACATGTTGGGGTAAATTTTTTAGTTGAGTCCTACCTTCCTGAATGAAGCATCTTTATACTAAACAGTATTTTCCAAGAATAGATGTCTTGGGGTTTGTTTTTCTTTTTTTTTTTTTCTGTTTTTGTTTTTTATAGTACTTATAATTGAACCCAACACCTTTGCACTGAGCTAGATCTATAACCATTTCTTTTTTTACCTTGCAGTGAGCTTGGAAAATTGCTTATTTACCCATGCTAGCCTTAAACTTGGTTCTTCCTTACTTGGTTTCCCATCAATAAATGCTGAGTCTTTTTCTCTTCACTAATTGATATTAATAAAATACATTTAAAGCTTTTTTTTTTTAAGTGCTCTTCTCTTACTAAACATTCAGAGCCTAATGATTGAGATAATTGTATAAGTTAATGTGATTCAACAACATATTCTATCATCTTGATTTTTCTACAGGTAAATAAAGTAATTCTATATTTAAATGCTGAAACATTTTCTCTAAAATTTTAGTATAACAAAAAAAAATCATAGCTGTTCTTACCAATTGCTTCCGTGTAGAAGAATGGAGCGGAAGTTACTTAAAGTTATTTTCAACCACTCATTTAGCAAACTTTTTTTTTTTAATGTAAAAATTGTATTTTTAGAGGAAATTCAATATATGTTGATTCCACTATAATATGTCTTAATGAAATGATTGTTGACTTTCTGATTTCTCTTAACTAAAGGTAACAGTGATGTGGTACATTCCTGTGTATAATTAATTCATAGTTTTTGTTAATTTTGCAGATCATAAAGACTATGACCCCGAAACTCTCAGACTTGGGAGTAGATTTAGTCATATTCAAGAAGTCCAAGAACGACTTAACTTCCTTAGGTTTGTTTAAACAATTAGTGCTATTTTCTCTAAGGCACAGAAAAGAATTGTGTTGGTCAAGTATTAGGTGGACATTTAAACTTTGAAATGTTTGCCTACATGAGATGCATTTCCAGAAGTTCAATATAGCATTACCCTGTGTAGTCATTATTAAATATTTTTAAAATTTTGGTTCAACTTTAGCTATTTTTAAATTTTGGGATTAAATAACATTTATTCCTGAGGTGGGGAGGTTAAATGAACCCTGTGGAACTCGACCTGTGAGTTACATTCCCAGCCCCTTTTATTATTTTTGAGACAGTCTTACACAGGGCTTGAAATTATGATCTTTCTGCCCTAGCTTTCCAAACTGGTGAGATTACAGGAATAGGTACATAGATGTATCACATTTATTTAAAGTCCTTTCGTTTAACAGCATGGGAAAACACTAGCCTGACATGTTAAAAATATGTTTGTTTGTTTTGGCACTGGGGACAGAACTCAGGACCTTGCACTTGCAAGGCAGGCGGTAGAACCACTGAGCTAAATGCTTGGCCTTCAGAATTTGTTTTTAAATTGTATGTATTGTGCCCCTTAGGTATGCTTCTCAGAAATATGGATTAGAATTAATCAGTTTTCATAATAAAATTTAGAATCCAGGGCATTGAACTCAGGGCCTTGGGCTTGTCAGGCAGGGGTGATGACACTAAACTAAATCTCCAGTCCTACCAGCCATTTTGTTTGTTTGTTTGAAACAGAGTCTCACTAAGTCACTTAGTTGCTCATGCTGCACTCAAGCTTGTGATTTTTCTGCGTCAATATCACAGAGTGTTGGGCTTTTACAGGTTTGCACCACCACTCCTGGCTATATCACATAATACTGAAATATCTAATGATAATTATTAACAGAAATCATTCCTAAGTTATTTATTTCTTGAAGTTGTTTTGTGTCCACCCTGGTTTTCAAAGGTATCTGTCTAAGCAGTCAGGTTAATGAATTATCTTGTTTCAAAAGCAGCTCTTTCAGAATAGGGAAAAATACTGATTTCAGTCACATCACCTGGCAAAGTTGCTGGTACATTTGGTTATCTAATGAATACTTGTTATTTAAATGAATTACTCTAGTTTTCATAATTTCAAATGGGTGCTTAAGAGATAAAACTATATAGAAGGAATACTTTGGATGATGTAATTAATGTGAAAATATTTTATGAATATCAAATAACATGCTTTTGAGAATAAAATTATATTGACTTTAATTATTGGTTTGTTTTTCCAAGATTTTTATTGGAGGATGGTCAATTGTGGCTCCGTGCTTCCCAGGCAAAACAAATATGGAAGTGTTTAGCAGAGAATGCACTTTATCTTAGTGATCGTGAAGCCTGTTTTAAGTGGTACTTCAGGATAATGGGGGATGAACCAGACTTAGATCCTGATATTATTAAGGATTTTTTTGAAAGTAATGTCCTACAGCTTGATCCTACCCTGTTGACTGAAAATGGAATAAAGTGTTTTGAAAGATTCTTCAAAGCTGTTAATTGTAAAGAAGGGAAGCTAGTAGCAAAAAGAAGAGGCTATATGATGGATGACTTGGAATTGATAGGATTAGACTACCTTTGGAGGGTAAGTAAAAAGTAGGGATTTTTGTTTGCAAATGTACGAGAGGTTTGTGAATCATAATTTTCTTGTGTGTTTATACAATTTTGATCTTGTCCTACGCACCGAATGGTGTTGTACTTGCTTATCTTAAGCTTTTTGTTATTTTTCTTATATTTGTTAGTGTTACTCCTTTTATGCTCTATTCTGATCTTCTGTAGAGGTGCACTAACACTTACATGCCTTACTAACTAACCATGCTTCAATTTCTATGTAAGTTATCTTGTGCCTTCATGTATAAGAGGGGTTTATAATAGTGTTACTATGATAATGAATGGCAAAGATGATCACTATTACAAAATGTTTACTAAATAATTTTATTGACACTTTAAATTACAGTATATTTGCACAATTGTAGAGTAAATGTTATGGTATCTAAAACTAACTTACATTTAGATAGTTGATATCTTGCCTTTTAAAATATAATGTAGCTTATATTACTTTTAGGATGCATTTTATTTTTATATTTTGCAGTTAAACTTTACGTAGACTGAGATATTTATTTTGGTCATCCATTACAACTAATGGTTTTCAAAATTATTTTAACCTGGGCCAGGGATTTAACTCATTTGTTCTACCACCTGCCTTGCAATCACAAGGTGCTGAGTTCGATCCCTGGTAACAAAAATAAAAAAATTTTTTAAACCAGTACCCTTGGTAAATAGTAATTTTTAAAAATGGTAGAAAGCTAAGTTTTTAAAAAATCCTGTGTTCTTGTCTCAGTTTCCTATTTTCTTTCTTTTCTGTTGTAAAATTCTTATAAGGTCATCCCTTGAAATTTTTTGAAGTCCAGGGATTATAAAGATGATCAAATAAAAAATTCTTGATATTAGATAATTGAGGAAATCTTTGGAGGTAGTGAGACAATGTTTTTTGTAAATAGGATTTTTAGCTTGCTTTGTTTGTTTTTACTACTGGCAATTGATCACAGCCTTCCCACTGTGATACATCCTGACTTTTTTATAAATTTGTTATTCTAAGATAAACTCCCCAGATAAGATAAATTGTCCAGGTGGAACTTAAACTTGGAATCATCCTCTCTAACTGCTAGGATTATGAACATGAACCACCAGACCCAGATCTCAATTTTTGTATCTTGTTTGAATTACCCTTTAAAAACATCAGACTGACTTCTTATTTATTTCACTACATTTAGATAACTATCACACATTATTGGAGAATGTTTTTAAAATAATTGATATGATTTGAATTTAAGTGCAAAATTAGAATGTACTAAGGAATATTAATATTGTAATCTTTTTTGAAATTAGGTTGTTATTCAGAGTAATGACGACATTGCCTGCAGAGCTATAGATCTTCTTAAAGAAATATGCACAAATCTTGGCCCCAGATTGCAGAGCAATCAGGTAAGGCTTGAAGTGCTAATAGATTAAAATAGCATTATCTAAAGTGAATTTCTAAAAATCTAATCAAATATATTTAAGTATTTAATCCACATATGTCCTTTAAGTAGTTCCAACCAAAAGAATATTATTCTGTGATTGGAATTTTTTCTTTTTCTTTTTCCGGCAGGGGTGGGGGGAGAGTGTGGTACTGAGGCTGGAACTCGTGACCTTGCACTTGCAGGGCAGGCAAGTGCCACTGAGCTAAATTTTTCAGCCCTGGAATTTTTCTTAGGTAAATGGACACAAATCATGTAATTGTTCATTCTTACATGTTGCCAGGTTCAAAACTCTGATTTCCTTATTTGGTAACCCCTTAGTCCAGGGATTGATTCATTTTATTTCATATTAGCTAATATTTTACTAGTACTAGTTAAATACGATTTAGTTAAGAGTTGTGTTTAAAATTTTTTGCTGTCATAAAAAGCCCAATTAATGTAAACATGCTATAACATGTTTACATATAATATCAACAAGTTTGAGAAAACAGGGAAAACTGCCCAGGGAAGAGAGAAGGGCTGGAAAGGGGGTTAATTAACAAGCTCTAAGGAGTGTACATATAATAAACACTCCCAAGATGATTGCAAACCGCACAAATGGCAAACAAGTACTAAAAAAAAATTTTCTTAACATCTTTTTATTGAATTGATGTCATGTGATTTTCAAAATTTGAATAAGGAAATTAACATAATCTGAGCTGTATTTATTTGGCCTATATTTGCAGGTGATAATTCATGAAAACTTCATTCAGTCTTGCTTTGATCGTTTGAAAGCTTCATATAATACCCTGTGTGTTTTGGATGGGGACAAAGACAGTAATAGCTGTACAAGACAAGAAACTATACACATGGTTCGAGTATTAACTGTTTTACGAGAATACATAAATGAATGTGACAGTGATTATCAGAAGGAAAGAATGATTCTACCTATGTCAAGGTTTGCAAAAAATTTATTCAATGTTAATTTCCAGTTACTTAATATTTTCCTAGACTTTTAGGAAAGCTGTGACAAATTTTCATTTCTTGATTTGTGTCATTTAAAACATTTAAATCTTACATGAATTAAAGTTTGTTCTGTATTGCAGTATATTTATTTCTTGTCTACTATGGAAAGGCATCTGCCGTTAAGTATAATTTTTTCTTTTTCTTGACTGTTAAGTGTGTCATTGATTTTTTTGCAAGTAACATTTTTTAAATTTTTATATTATAATAATTACCCTGTCTAAAATGAAACGTTGGGCCAAGGCTTTAACTCAGTGGTACTGCCACCTGCCTCCCAACTGCAGGGTCCCAAGTTTGATCCTGGTAACAAAAAAAAAAAAAAGGGAAAGAAAGAAAAGGAAGAAAGAAATCCTATGAGCTGCTTACTAAACACTTTTAATATTACAAGGATCTAAATAGTCTATGTTAAACTGACTTTACATTTAAGAACTTATCAGTATGAAATAATTCAGTAAATTCTCCTTTTCATCTATACAACCTCTGTATTGTGAGATAACGTACTTACAAATTAAGTCACTGAATAAGTAAGTTCTTTAATATTAACGAGACTTTCTAGATCAAGCATATTTAATTGAAAAATATAACTTTTTTTAATATTACTGATTTTCTGTCATTACTTGTGAGAAGAGAATATTTATTCAGGTATGTCTACAATTTGATAAAATTTTGATATTTTAAGAGCTCACTAAAACTTGACTGTTAGCATATTTTTTTATCCTGATGCTTAATTTAAAAAATAATCTCCAGCTTTATTCTCTTGGCATATAACTCAATATGTGGTGCTTTTTTGTGTGTGTGTTTTTCTCCCAGAGCATTTCGTGGCAAACATCTATCTTTTATAGTTCGATTTCCCAACCAGCGCAGACATGACTTGGACATCCCGTCTCACACAAATGATACAGTTGGTTCAATACGACGATGTATTCTCAATCAAATTAAAGCCAATGTAGCCCGTACAAAAGTTGAACTGTTTGTGGATGGTGAGCTGTTAGATTCTCTAGATGACAGAAAGCTAATTGGACAATTAAATTTAAAGGATAAATCAGTAAGTAGATCTAATTTTCAAATATTCCCCCAAAACTATTGAGATAAGTTTGTATTATTTGATAAATAATAAATGAGCATTTTACTGTTAGGTGTCTGTGTCTGATAGTATTTAGATTATATCAAATAAGGTAGATGTCATATAATGTAATAGTGGATGAAATAAATTGGGTTTTGTTCACTGTAGCTTTAGGGTTCCTCGTGTATGGATTTAACCAAACATAGGTAAAACTATGAAAAACTTTCATCTGTACTGTGCAGAACATGTGCAGACTTTTTTGGAGCCATTATTCTTTAAAAAAACATACTGCATTTACCTAGTACTATATTAGGAATAATAATTGTATAGTATTTAAAATACAGGAAGATTTAAATTATAGGAAGGTGGTGTATGTGGTATGAAGCAGTGTACAAAAGAGACCTGAGCTTCCTGGTGTCCACAAGGATCTTGGAACCAATCTGGAGAATAATAAGGAAGGATTGTACTACAAGGTTATGTTGGATAGTATTTTTCAAAAGATGAGATTAACGCTTTGACACTTCTAGTTTCTTTTATTTGTAAAAGTATTTTATTTTTAACACAAAGTATATTTCCATTTTCAGTTAATTACAGCTAAGCTTACACAAATCAATTCCAACGTGTCTTCACGTCCTGATAGCCCTTCAGCTGGACCCCCTAGAAACCACCAAAATCTCTATAGTGATGATCCTAATCCTGAAGTAGAAAGTTGTTTGCCTGGGGTGGTGAGTAACTATTGTCTGCAAAAGATCATACTATCTTTGAAAATAGGAAGAAATGCATAAAATATCTTTGATTCTGTTAAGTTTTCACTAAAGGGTTGAAAGGTCAAATAACTTAGCATTTAACTGCTTAAAAGGATTCTTTTTTTTTAAACGATTCCTTAATTTTTGAGTTTAAAATAATAGAAATCTTATAGTTTATTTATACTAATAAGTATAGAGTATCTTTATACTTATTAGTATAAATAAGTATAGAGTATCTTTATACTAATAAGTATAGAGTATCTTTATAAACTACTGCTGTATTAGTCTATCTGTAGAAATGTTTTAAAATATGATCTGTATTTCTCAATTTGTTACATATCATTTGCAAAGAAACAACTTTCCTTTCTTAACCTTTCTTTAAATCCTCTTAAAAATTGTTCCATCTGTAATTACACAAATCTCTTGGTTAGTGTATCTCGTAAGAGAGCAAGATGGCTTTTATATAAATTTCTGAGTACCATGTGAAATTAGTTTAGAAAACAATACACCTCAGGGCTGAGGATTTAGCTCAGTGGTTCCGTGCCTGGTACGGAGTTCAATCCCTGGTATCAAAAAATAATAAATAAATTAAGGGCCAGTGGTGTAGCTCCGTGGTTCCACCACCTGCCTTGCAAGTGTGAGGACCCAAGTTTGATCCCCAGTACCAGGGGAAAAAAATATAACACCTGAAATTTTTAAAGTAGTTTAATAAAATTTAATAAATTATGTAGTTATTTTGCATCACTGAGGAATCAGTGTATTTGTAAAATGAAGGCACATCATTTCAAATTAAATAATTATGCAAATGTGATTTTTTCAGCAGAAAACTTACTTTGGGTATAAGGAATAGATGAGCTTTTATACCTAAAAACCTTTTCTGAGTACAATTCACAGATTTTATGTATTTTATATTCTAGATAATGTCACTGCATTCCAAATATATCTCTTTCCTTTGGGAAGTTGCCGACTTAGGTAGTAGCCTGAATATGCCATCTCTTAGAGATGCAGCAAGAGTACTTATGAAACTTATGCCACCAGGTAAGGAAATAATAGTCCATCCATTCATAGCCCTCCTGCAGGGTAATAATGCTGACATTTACATAATGGACAAAACAGGAGCATTTTTAAAAATCTGTTTCCAAATCAGATATACTTTGTGAGATAGACCTCAGTATTGATAATGTATCTCCTGCACCATGACTGCTAAAACATCTTGCCATATGTAAGAAAAAATATTTAGGTGCTTGTAGCTTTATAAAATACTTTTAGCAACCTAATATATGATTTAGACAATGTCTTTCTTTAATCATCTTCGTCGTTACTGGTTCAAATAAAAGCCACTCTTGAACTTTAATTTTACTCTTATTTTATCTCCAAGCAGTGTATTATTTTTGTGCTAAGCTTAAATATTACTTATTTAAGTTTCTTTGCTTTGGGGGGTTTTGTTTGTTTGGTTGGTTGGTTGGTCGGTTTTTTGAGACAGGGTCTCACTATGTAGTTGAGACTGCCCTGGAACTCACTATGTAGCCCAGATTGGTCTCGAACACAGCAATCCTCCTGCCTCAGCCTCCTGAGTACTGGGATTACAGGCATGCGCCACCATGCCCGGCTAAGTTTCTTTTGTTTAGATAAAATGCTTCTTTTTAAGAATGCTAGGAAGAATTTACATAGCAACTGGCTGTTTAATTTTTCTGTATATACAAATTGATGATGTGAAATATTTAAGGAATTATACTTGAGTTTTAAAATTCCTCAATTTTTAGAAACAGAAGAATCTTTGTACTCTTTTTTGCTTACTTGTTTTCCTTTTCTGTTCATCTGTTCATCATTACTGGCTTAATGTTCTAGAAAGATGACCTGGCTTAAAGTAATGATTCATCTTGCCTATTACTGAGACTCAAAAAGTTTGAGTTACTAACATGTTTGTTTCCAGAATTTCAGCTTTTTTCAAATCACCTCATCTGTTTACTGAAGTTATCTTAGCCTATCTTGTGTTCTTCAGTTCATTTAGTTTTTATTTTTAATCTTTTTTTAGCTTCTTTGATCATTTTATTAATTGATTAGTTCAGCTGCTTGTCTTTGATCTTTTCACTTTTTTTTAAATTCTGGAATTTCATCTGTAGAATCAACTTTTGGAGGCTTCTTATTTCCTTGTTTTCTGATGACTTGTATTTTTGTGTTGAAGTTTGTAAATCAGTTAGGCTGGGCATCTTTGCTGCTATTATAGAGATGTGCTTAGTAAGTAGCTTTCACGTGTGATGTGCCTGTGGCCTTTGGTATGAGTAAGCATGAAAGTACCACTCCAGTTGTTCCACATTCTACGTTTAATTTCTGCTGCTCCATTAGAAGAGAAAAACTACATAATATCAATAACTGAACCAAGTGTAGCATCAGGTGAGGATCCTAGAAGCTAGGTGAGGGTCTTGGGGTTTTTCATGAAAAGATCTTCAGTTTTTGCCCTTACTTCAAAGAATGAAAAAGTAGGGTGCCAGGTAGCATGCTACAAGGCAGGGAGGATGTAAAGAAGTTTCTCAACAGGGGTCCTCTGCTGCTAATACTTAATATGTATCAGCTGGTCCCTGACTGTTTTGCTGATGTGTATGATCTAGACCAGTCAAGGTCCTATTCTTTGTTTCTGAAGTGAGATAAGAGTTATGGGGTGTAGAGGCATATAGTCAATATATACAAAGGTTTTTAAAAGGACATTTTCCTTAAGTACATAGCATGTGGTTATTTGTGTAACCGTCAGCCACCTAAGTTGTGACCTGTGTCCCTACCTACATTCCCTTTTAATTGTCCCTACATTGTTTCTCTGACTAATCCTACTGCCATAGGATGGGGAATAGGACTATGATCTTGTTATGGAAGGAAGTGGTAAATGTCACATACAGAGAAGCAGAATGGAAGTAAAATAAGACAAAAAGTTAATTTTGTAGACAAAGGTCAATCACATCTAAAAGCAGTGCCCAAGATCAACCATGCACCAGGTTACAGCGCCTTCTTTTATAGGGTTTTACAGCCTTGATCTCATTCAGGTGGTTACATTTCATTCTCTCAGTTCACAGTACCAATATGGTCACAACACAGTTAACTTTCAACCCAGATGTAGCAGTTCTTTCTAGTTAGGGAAGTTTACCTTTACGATTCACCTGGCTATTTGTCCTAGTCCATAGGAAGAGGGGCGGCTTTCAGGGTCAGAAAAGCAACTGTTAACAATGGTTCTTTTCATCTTGACACTTCAACAATCATGTGGTTTACAGAATATGGGGTCTTGATGTGCCCTGTTACCTCAAGATAAGACCAAATGCCTCATTCAGTGGTTAATGCCTCCAGTGTCTGTAAATTCTGAGCTTAACAAAGCAGATTGCTGTTAGAGACAGCAGAAGCCATTCTACATTGTGACATTTTTTTGTAGGTTTTGCTATTTGTAAAAGTTTTCTTTATCAGTCTCTCAGGCTATTTCCTTCTGGTTAGAGATAATGTGGGATTTCAGGCAGGTGATACGATGTTGTTGAAGGTGGCTATAGTGGGAGGAAGCTGGTAGCTCCATAGCAGGATTCATCTGTGGGACCGACTGCATTTTGATCGCTTTGATATAGTCTGAAAGGAAGTGAATAAGGCAGTTAAAGCACTAGAAAAACAAAGGTATCAATCAGTAGAGGAAGGAGCCAGGCTGAGATGAGTGGCAACCATGACTTAATCTAGATTAGTAACCTGTTTTGGGAAAGTGACCTACTTGAAGGGAAACTTAAAAAAGGGGGCAGTACCCTACACAGACGCAAGTATAGGCTTATCACCTTGGTTTTCTGCTGTAACAGAGCCCATGTCTCCTCTGTTTCTTAAAGGGGACCAGCTCCCAGACTTGGGCCAAAAGTTGTGGTTAGAAACTTCTGGCAGGGTTAGTAATTGGAACCTTCTTTTTGTCTAGTCTATATTATAATTTCTTTTTTTTTTTTTTTCTTTTTATTGAGTTTATTGGTACAATCTAGGTATACAATACAGTTATATTTGTTACTGGGATCCTGTTCCTTCATATGACAGGTCTCGGTTCTCATTTTTTCCCCTGTCCCTGCCCTCCCTTCCAGCCCTCCCCATTTACAAACACTTTATTTCCATTTTTTCATTTTCTCATATTTTTTTTTCCCTTATTCCCTTTCCCCTACCCTTCCCACTTTCCATAGCCTATATTATAAGTTCTAAGTCTTTGGTTATATATTCCTGCTGGGTATTTTAAGAGCAAGCTAAAATGAGGTAACTAGTAATATATATTTTCTTGCTGGGTGTTCAAGAACAAGATAAAGCAAGATCCACATTAATCGAAGTCACATTTTGCCAAATACCAGCATTAGTTAAGGCTCTCTAGGGATTACCCCTGGGATCATATATGGAGCCTCTTAACTTTTCTATCACTGTCAGCCACCAGGATGACAGACAGTCTTGCTTAACCAAAACTTTCTTGGACGTAGGTAGGGGTGGGAGGAATCTTTTCTGGTGATCCCTTTTTTTTTTTTTGGTTCCTGGGATCAAACTCAGGACCTTGCACTTGCTATGCAGGCAGCAGCACCACTGAGCTAAATCCTTGGCCGCGAAGTTGTAGGATCTTAAAGGAAAAGTCCTTTCTTATTCTGAGTCCTTGTTGACATTGGAAGACCAGGGCCAAAATATTCACTGTTCTGTGTTCTTACTGTAGTTATCCTTTTAGCTCTGATCTCAAAATCTATTTTTGAACACCCTGAAAGATTATTTATACCAACATCGTAATTAGATTTAATTTCATTAATCTTATCTAAATGTTAAACACTTTGAACCAGAGAACATGAGTAGGGAATTGTTACTTTTATCAGTCATGGTTGTCTTAGAAACTGAGTCTCTGTAGGGTGTTGAGAATATAAAGTGATAAAGAGAAAATGAGAGTAGGAGCAGTGTCACATTTTGGTTTAACAATTAAGACCTTATTTTTTAAAAACGTTTAAATGTTTAGTATAGAAAAATCTTCAAGTTGGTCTTACCCATCTTTATCTAATTTGCCACAGATTTGGCTGAGTGGCACCATGCCTGCCTCTTAATTATAAGATATTAAATGATGCAAAGTTTTAGCCAATTTTATCATCCTTCAATAGAATGTCATTAGAGAAAAATATGTGTCCATAAATGTATATCATTGGGCCATTGATGTCCAACCTCTATTAAGAGTGTCTGCCTAGACTACAGTGTTTGAACTTTTTTATTTTTTAACAAGAAACCCTCATTGTTTTATCCACAGAGAACTTAAACTTTTAGTAATACCCATTGCAAATATATTTAGATTTTATCTCACAAGTCAATACACTATTCCTGACTGACAGATGCTCTTTGCTTATCAGAAACAGTGTACCAACAATTTATTATATGTACACAATATTAGGTGTTTTTATTAATCTGTTATGTCCATTTAAATTACCCCGCTATTAAGCTGTATGAATCACATTAAGCCATATACCTAGATGTTTCAATAAAGTAAGACCCTGGAAGCCAAAACAGAAACAACACTTACTACACAGTTACATACATGCATGCATATATACACAAACTTCCCCCACGCATTAAAACAAAATAGAAAGTATAAGAAATGCCAGATTTTTGGTAAAGTATTATTTATCTGAAATGCAACCATACTCTCCCTTATGACAGTACATTTGGTTTTTTACTCATTTGCAGAAGTTTGAATGTTAAAATTGAAGTTTGAAAATTTGTGCCATTGTTATTCCAGCTGATGAGAAAGCTAAAGTTTTTGTATGGTATCTTTCTTGCTCTTTCCAAGAATTTTCTCTTTTAACCCTTGATTTCTCAGATCTCATGATGAGGTGGTTTGGTTTCTTTGTTTTATTATGTACTGAGTGCATAATGCATCTTGTCAGTTTAAAAATTAATTTCCCTATTTGGAAGAGCTGTGTATATTAGTTTGCTTACATTCTTCTCATTTCTTTATGCTTCTGAATATTTTTTTCATATGGTGTTGGATTTACTAAATCGAAGTTTTCTTACTCATTCTGTTCTAGTTCTTTGGCTGATCCTTGTTTGATTTTTCTAGCTTCTTTAGCATAACCTTTTCAACACCTATTCTTGTTCTTTCTTTGTAGTGTTCTGATTTTACTTTATGGATGATTTTTGCAGTTTCTAATAGGAATAATTTGTTCTCCTAAACTTCATGATTACCAAACAGTACATGCTTTGTTGTTACTGAGGTAATTACAAATTACAATAATACAATAATTTCCTCTTAAACTATATGAGAGTTGTTTGAGTTGATGTCCTTTCACTCCCAGATACTATAATTGTCTTTCTCAAATAAGGCTAGTCTCCAGATAAAACATTTATTTAACCTAGGAGAATGGATACATTTCTGCCATAAAGTCAGTGGATTCTATTCAAGTTTCATCTCATTTCAAGTTTTACCATTTACTACAGTAATACTCCCTTGAGGGTAAATATTTTAGACATTTGGTTTAAGAGGGAAAGTCAAAGATATTATGTAGACACTTCAAATAGATTTCTACCAATTTTTATGAGCAAAATTTAAAGGACAAATATTTGATTTTTTTTTTTTTCATACTGCAGATCTGCTGATGAGAAGTAGGCTACTTTAGGGAATTTGAAATCGTTAATTGGGGTTTTTAAAATATTTTTTGTTATCATATCAATTGCAGATATTTCTATGCTAATGTTTGACTTCATATTCTTCCCGTAGTTGTATCATGTACAGTAATTATATTTTAGATCAGTAACTTCAGTTTTTAGAAAGGTGAAAGTCTTCAATTCCATAGTTAAATGCATTATGAAATGACTGTGCTTTCACAGAAGTTTGAAAATATGGACACTTGTCAGTACTATTATAGAAAAGTGTAGAAATTGATGATCTTAACTTTGACTACAACAAGTTATACTTGTCAATACTAATAAACAATATCTGTCATGTGAATTATTTTACTGCAGTGTTTAAAGTGAATCAGTACACTTCCGCCTGTTGGTTATAAGTTGAATTCATTAAGAAATAATCTGTCTGGGGTGGGGAATTTGACTCATTGGCTCCTCAGCTTGCTTTGCATGTGCATGGTCCCAAGTTTGATCCCTGTTACCACAAAAACAAAACAAAGCATTAAAAGAAATAATCAGTCTGCAAAACAGATAAATTTAAAAAACACTCAGATAATGCTAATGGTTGTAAAATAATGGTTTCTTTATATTTGAAAAGAATTCAGATGCAAGCATGGTGGCACACGCCTGCAATACCAGCACTTAGGAGGGGATAAGGGAGGATCAACCCAAGTACATTGCCAACATAGGTTATGTTCAAGACCAGCCTGAACTCTCTCAAAAAAAGAAAAAAAAAATCTTTCTTGGCTCTGAGCTTTTACAAAAAACATAGATAAAACTACAGTGCTAAACATCAAAATACCAGGTACAGGGCAAGCTATGATACCTGTGTTCCATTTCCAACAGAAATTTATAAAACTCAAGTTTGGTTAAGTGAACAAACTCAGTTACTACTACTATGTCAGTGTCATTTGACTGATCCATTATTTTGCTCAGACTACCAACTAAAAAAATAATGAAGTGACTAAAGCCATGGCTATAAACACCTTTTTAATTGTTGTTTGTGTTAGTACATGTTACTTATACATCTTAATTCTTTCTATCCTCTCCTCCCTTTTTTCCCTCCTTCATCTATTGTCCCATTTCCTTTTACGTCTTTTGTTTTTTAATCGATTATATTTTAGATTCCTTATAACAAGAAAAGTATTGTGTTTTGGTTTTGTGGGGTTTTTTTGGTTTTTTTGTTTGTTTTGTTTTGTTTTTTGTTTTAGCGGGGGTGTTGTGACAGGGTCTCACTGTGCAGTTAAGACTGACCTGGAACTCACTATGTACCTCCGGCTGGTCTGGAACTCACAGTGATCCTCCTGCCCCAGCCTCCCGATTGCTGTGATGACAGGCTTGTGCCACCTTGCCTGGCCTAACTCTTTGGTATTTACATATCTGATTATTGCAGTTTACAGTTGCAAGTTCCATTCATTTTCCTAAAATGATTCAAATTTAGTCTGCTCTTTGCTGTGTATTTGTTAATGAACACTACCAAAATTTAGTTATTGCATTGCTATATGTAAAACTTCTGGGGTTTGGGGATTTGTTTTGGTTTGTTTGTTTGTTGTGGTACTTTTTCCTTTTTACCCCCAAAACCAGCCTTCGCGGCAATTTTTATTATTTGATTTCTTGATGATAGCCATTCTTTCCAGAGTAGGATAGAATCTTGGCCTTAATTTGCAATTCTCTAATGGCCAGAGATGTTCAACACTTTTTTTTTTTTTTTTTTTTTTCTGGGTTTATGTGATATTTTTTTTTTTTTTTTTGGTCCTGGGGATTGAACTCTGGTACTTGGGCTTGCAAGGCAGGCCACCAAACCGCTGAGCTTAATTCCCAGCCCTTCAACACTTTTATGTTGATCATCTCTGATTCTTCGGATGAGTGTATTATTTTAGGTGATCTTTTCTTTTTTTTTTTCCAGCTTTAATTGAGTTTATTGGTACATTTTAGGGATACAGTACAGTTGCATTCATTGTTGGGACCTTGTACCGCTACATGATAAGTCTTGATTCTCATTTTTTCCCCTTACCCCTGCCCTCTCTTCACCCCTTCCTCCCCTCCCCATCTACAAACACTTTATTGCCATATTCTCATTATCTCACATTTTTTTTTCTTTTCCCTTATTACCCTTCCCCTACCCATCTCACCTTCCC
>NW_022900995.1:25656-30794 GCF_012274545.1 Fukomys damarensis | reverse complement strand
CTCCCACAAAATCCTGCCCTATGTGCAAATAGAGGGGACACGGGGGTTTCACTGTCCCCTGACTTCCACCCGTTTTCGGGCCTCTAGCCCAGCCATTTCCCCAAATAACTTCATCTGTCTGTTAACAGCAGAAGATCTATGAAGAGGCACTGGCCTATCTGTCCCAATGTGGATTATGGCTCATTAGCCGAGGGTGAATGTCATCATGACAGGCAGGATGATTGCCTTTTTACTCAGCACTGGTGCCAGTTTTTCTTTACCCCATCACCATAAAAATCCTTCCCATAACCTGCTTTTTCATTTGGAAGTTATCAGGTCATTGAGTTCTGTCCATACCACTGTCACCAAAACTAACACTAACCCTGACCTTTAATGTGATTCCCCACTTCCAATACACTGGTATTTAAATCCTACACTATTTCTAGCCCTAAGGCCAAATGTAATGCTAATGTGAACTATGAAAGCCACACGCCAATACCCAGGTACTGAAATTCCAAGACTGTCACTCACCCCAATCCTAACCATAACCTTAACCCAACCATGAGTCCAAGCCCAGGTATGTCCAGGCCTATATCAATCCTAACCCGAATCCTAAATATAACACTAACACTAACCATCACACTTCTACTACACTACACAGGCAATTAAATTTTGAGGCAATTGCTAGCCCTTAACCTAACGCTAATCCTACCCTCAACCCAAACGCTGGGCACTATATATACACTACAAGGCTCCCCGCGTTTACCTAAAACATACAAATAATTGTCCTAAATTTCATTCTCACATGAAAATGAGCAGGTACTTCAGTTCCATCCAAATCCCTGTCAACCAACATAATCCTAACCCTAAACTTGAAAGCTATTTCCATGATCCTAAACAGCCATACTTTAAATCCTACACTATTCCTAGCCCTTATGACAAACCTAATGCTGATCCTAGCTATGAAACCAACATTCCAATACCCAGGTACTGAAATTGCAAGACTAACACTGACCCCATCCTTAACCCTAACCCTACCAAGACACCTAGCCCAGGTACTTACATTCCTCAATCCTTCCTCACCCTAAATTTACAATTAACACAAACACTAAACATCAAACCTATAATACAATATACATTTACTGAAATTTTAGCTCTGTTCCTAACCCTGATCCTAATGCTAACCCTACCCTATACCCAAACATGATGCATTATATCTACTCTGCATTGCTCAGGTAGTTCCCATCCCATCATATACCTCACCCTCATTAAAATACATTCCCTGAACTTTGTTCACACATGTAAATTATTAGGTACTTGAATTCCATCCATATCCCTGTCACCAAACCTAATCCTAACACTAAGCATCAACATCTTTCCAAGTTCCAGTACAGCATTACTTCTACTTAACACTATTCTTAACATTAGACCCAATTGAATGCTGATTCTAACTATGAAATCCAGACTCCAATATGGAGGGAATGAAACTTCAAGATGATCATTGACCACAATTTGAACTCTAGCCCTAACCTTGCCACAAAACCTAACCCAGGTACTTGCACTCCTGATTCTGTCCTAAGAATGACCTTATCGTTCTCAGTAATACTAAACATCAAACCCAAAATACACTACACAGGTTATGTAATTTGGAGACTAGTCCCAAACTTGAACCTAACACTAACCCTACCCTCAACCAAACACTATACAATTTACCTACAATACAATGCACAGGTACTTGGAATCTCACAGTGTACTCCATCTCCATGAAAATCCTTGCCATAACCTTTGTTCTCACTTGGAAGTTATCAGGTCATTGAGTTCCATCCATATCCCTGTCACCAAAACTAACACTAACCCTGACCATCAACATAATTCCGGACTTCCAATTCAGCGGTATTCAAATCCTACACTATTCCTAGACCTAAGGGCAAATATAATGCTGATCTGAACTATGAGAGCCACATTCCAATACCCAGGTACTGAAATTCCAAGAGTATTACTCACCACAACCCTAACCCTAAACCTAACACAACCATGAGCCCAAGCCCAGGTATGTCCAGTCCTAAATCAACCCTAACCCTAATCCTAAATATCACACTAACACTAACCATCACACCTCTACTACACCACACAGGCAATGAAAGTTTGAGGTTATTCACCACCTAGGTTGAGCTAACCCTACGCTCAACCCAAACACTGGGCATTATATCTGTACTATAAGGCTCCCCACGTTTACTTAAAACTTATACAAATAATTGCCCTGAACTTCATTCTTACATGAAAATTGGCAAGTATTTCAATTCTATCCATATCTCTGTCACCAAACATTTGAGTCTCTAATGACTCATATAGACATTCTCATTTTCTTAATATCAGAAAAGACAACTCATTAAATTAATCACAATCCTTTAGCCCAACTGATACAACCAGCACCACAATGGAATTGAGCACTACTTACAAATTGACAATTTGTGGTAGTCATTAATCTATCATCACCTTTAAACTATGTGAATTAAATTAAAATGAAGAAACACCCCAAGATATGTTTGCAGTGAATAAACTCTTCAATATAGCATCTTTACCATTTAGGGTGGGGGCTTAGACAGAGTGAGGATGAGAGGAGTAGAGAAGAAAAAGAATTGGAGGTGGTTTCAAGTGAAGCCAGTGGACACAGAATGACCATATAATCTTTAGGAAACCATATAATCAAAAGGGAAAGACAGAGTGCAAGAGTAAGGACAATATTTAACCACTTCATGGTAATAGGGGCTCACTTTCCCTTGAAACCATTGACCATTGAGTTAGGTAAAATGACAAAAGAAAAGAACATAAAGAAAAAGTAAGAAACCAGGAAGGGGCATCTCTGAGAAGCAGGTGGGAGGAAAGTGAGTTCCATTTCAGAAACTAGAGCAAAGTCTACCCAGGACTGTGAAAGGCCCCTGAACACCAGCACACTAAGACATTTGCTGTTCAACTCAAGGCAAATGGCCCTTCTCCTTGGGCCCCAAAGCATTCTTTTTGGTTGAAGGGCCATAGGAGGAAGACAAGGCAACCTTTGTCTCAGCCCCCTCATCCTCGAGAATATGGCCTGCTCAGGTCAACTACAGGACCTGGTGAAGGACATTCTGAAAAGACACAGATACCAAAAAGACCAAAGGCCCTGACTACAGCCGCATCATCCCCTCATGTCACCCAGGCCTGACAGGACTGATAGGTGCCCACATGTTCAGCTTGTTTGGCTGATAGAAGTAGGAGACAAAGAATCTGCAGCCCTGAGAAGGTGGAATGGTGAAAAAGAGTTTATTTCAGAGCCTTTACAAGGTGTGGACCATGCTGCTCTTTTCATTCCTTGAGTACAGTTCAGGGAGATGCAATTCCAAATTCTGGCCTTCTCAGTGATAATTCAAAAATTATCTTTAAGGGGGTAGAATGAGAACAGACACCCAGGAATAGCTGTCTGCTGGCTACAGCCCTGGGTGTGGTGTCAGCATCAGACCTGCTCAGAGCCACACAGTAGGAAGTGACAGAGGTGGTTTGCTGCAGGTAAGGAGGCAGAGTACTTCTGCAGTACTGAGTTTAAGTCTGTATTCGTAGCCACTACAGTGCTGTGTATCAACCATGAACAGCCACGTTATGCTTTTATTTTTTATGAAATGAAAAAGGGAGACAAAGAAGGAGAGAAGGTAACAGATGGAGGAGGAGGAAAGGGCTATGAGACCTCACAGAGTAGTAGAGCCTTTGGGAACGTGGTGAAAGTAGGATTCTCTGATGTCCAATGGTTGGAAATAGCCTGTTTATTAGTAGATTATTTTATAGATTATGTAATTTTGTGGAATTGGGTTTTACATTATTGACTATTAGCTAAGTCTATACAAACACAGGCAAATGTTCTATGAAAATTTTTAGCCAGTTAAAAAAATCCATCCACGATTCTAGCAACGTGTGGGTATTTAAAATTCACTATGTTACGTTTTTTGTGTAATCTACTTTTCTAGTTGATGTCCAAGATCGTGGACATAACGGATGCACAATATTTGTCAATTGAAGACACTTTCTCTCAGTCACTCAGAAAAGCGCAGCAATAGGGTCCCGAGTTCAAATACGGCCTGGGCAACTTAGAGATTTAGTGAGGAACTTTCTGAAAATAAAAATGTGGAAATAGGGGTATTGCTGATTATCAAGGCCACTGGGCTCCTGTCTCATTACCACAAGTACACAGAAATGATGAAAAAATGATAAACATTTAATGTGCATGAACTTTGGGTACTGATTCGTATGGTGACTGTAGTACTTTTCTGAACATTCGATTAATGGGAAATTTTGTTTTAGTTGGAAGACAATAGCCTAAACGACTAACTGAAATCTGTTAATGAATTTGAAAAGAATCACTGTGTGAAAACCTTTTAATCATTAAAAATTGTTTTCTTCAGTGGGCATTTAGCTCAGTGGAGCTTTACCTGCCTCAATAACTCAAAGTTCAGAGTTTTTCTCTGGCACAAAAAATTAATTAATTAATTAATTAATTAAAAACAATTCTATGTCACCTCAAAAAAGAGAGAAATGAGTCTAGATGAATTTAACAAGAGATGTTAGAAGAGAAACAAACTGAGGCACAATACATTTTGATTTAAAAATGTGTAGCTTCTCCTTTGTATCACTATCTTGAAGTACCGATTAATGCCAGGTTGCAAATTCTGTCCGCATCTGAGTATTCCCACAGTGGGTGACTTGTGTTATCTCTCACTTACCAAGCTTCCAGTGAATTCATAGTTATTTTATCAGAAACAAAAACAATCTAACAAAAATACGTGCGAGTCAGAGGTACAAAAGCAACTGTGCCATTAACAGCAGTGTTGAATTTCAGACCGCTCTGACACTGCCTTTGTTGGTGTATGAGATGGATTTTTGCTGCCATCTTGTCGAGAATTGGAAAAAAGTTTCAAAATACAAACTACAGATCTACTTTTTCTTTGGCTGCTATGTTGATGTGCTTTGGCGCCCTCTTGTGGACACATAGGAAAATGCTTTTCAATGTACACAGATTTCGCTTTCTGCTACTGTATTTAATGTTCTTTGGTGCCATCTGGTGGACAAATGGAAAAGTACAGCAGCCCATAATTTCACTTTATCGTTGACTCCAGATTCTGAATTCTCGGACA
>NW_022900995.1:23851-24589 GCF_012274545.1 Fukomys damarensis | reverse complement strand
TTTGTCTCAGCCCCCTCATCCTCGAGAATATGGCCTGCTCAGGTCAACTACAGGACCTGGTGAAGGACATTCTGAAAAGACACAGATACCAAAAAGACCAAAGGCCCTGACTACAGCCGCATCATCCCCTCATGTCACCCAGGCCTGACAGGACTGATAGGTGCCCACATGTTCAGCTTGTTTGGCTGATAGAAGTAGGAGACAAAGAATCTGCAGCCCTGAGAAGGTGGAATGGTGAAAAAGAGTTTATTTCAGAGCCTTTACAAGGTGTGGACCATGCTGCTCTTTTCATTCCTTGAGTACAGTTCAGGGAGATGCAATTCCAAATTCTGGCCTTCTCAGTGATAATTCAAAAATTATCTTTAAGGGGGTAGAATGAGAACAGACACCCAGGAATAGCTGTCTGCTGGCTACAGCCCTGGGTGTGGTGTCAGCATCAGACCTGCTCAGAGCCACACAGTAGGAAGTGACAGAGGTGGTTTGCTGCAGGTAAGGAGGCAGAGTACTTCTGCAGTACTGAGTTTAAGTCTGTATTCGTAGCCACTACAGTGATGCCTACCAACCAGGAACAGCCACGTTATGCTTTTATTTTTTGTAAAATGAAAAAGGGAGAGAAAGAAGGTGAGAAGTGCAGAGGTAGGTAGCAGATGGAGGAGGAGGAAAGGGCTATGAGACCTCACAAGGTAGTAGAGCCTTTGGGAATGTGGTGGAAGTAGGACTCTCTGATGCAATAGCGGG
>NW_022900995.1:0-21441 GCF_012274545.1 Fukomys damarensis | reverse complement strand
TACCAACCAGGAACAGCCACGTTATGCTTTTATTTTTTATGAAATGAAAAAGGGAGAGAAAGAAGGTGAGAAGTGCAGAGGTAGGTAGCAGATGGAGGAGGAGGAAAGGGCTATGAGACCTCACAAGGTAGTAGAGCCTTTGGGAATGTGGTGGAAGTAGGACTCTCTGATGTCCAATAGCGGGAAATAGCCTGTTTATTAATATTTTATAGATTATGAAATTTTGTAGAATTTGGTTTAGATTATTGACTATTAACAAAGTCTACACAAACACACGCAAATGTCCTATGAAAAATTTTAGCCAGTTAAAAAAATCCATCCATGATTCTAGTAATGTGTGGGTATTTAAAATTCAGTATGCTATGTTTTTTGTGCAGTCTACTTTTCTAGTTAATGTGCAAGATCATGGACATAAGGGATGCACAATATTTGTCAATTGAAGACACTTTCTCTCAGCCACTCAGAAAAGCGAAGCAATAGGGTCCCGAGTTCAAATACGGCCTGGGCAACTTAGAGATTTAGTGAGGAACTTTCTCAAAATAAAAATGTGGAAATAGGAGTATTGCTGATTATCAAGGCCACTGGGCTCCTGCCTCATTACCACAAGTACACAGAAATGATGAAAAAATGATAAACATTTAATGTGCATGAACTTTGGATAGTGATTCATATGGTGACTATAGTACTTTTCTGAACATTCGATAAATGGGAAAATGTGTTTTAGGTGGAAGACAAGAGCCTAAATGACTAACTGAAATCATTTAATGAATTTGAAAAGAACCACTGTGTGAAAACCTTTTACCCATTAAAAACTGTCTTTTTCAGTGGGCATTTAGATCAGTGGAGCTTCACCGGCCTCAAAAATTCAGGTCCAGAGTTTTTTTCTGGTACAAAAATCAGAGCCACACAGTAGGAAGTGACAGAGGTGGTTTGCTGCAGGTAAGGAGGCAGAGTACTTCTGCAGTACTGAGTTTAAGTCTGTATTCGTAGCCACTACAGTGCTGTGTATCAACCATGAACAGCCACGTTATGCTTTTATTTTTTATGAAATGAAAAAGGGAGACAAAGAAGGAGAGAAGGTAACAGATGGAGGAGGAGGAAAGGGCTATGAGACCTCACAGAGTAGTAGAGCCTTTGGGAACGTGGTGAAAGTAGGATTCTCTGATGTCCAATGGTTGGAAATAGCCTGTTTATTAGTAGATTATTTTATAGATTATGTAATTTTGTGGAATTGGGTTTTACATTATTGACTATTAGCTAAGTCTATACAAACACAGGCAAATGTTCTATGAAAATTTTTAGCCAGTTAAAAAAATCCATCCACGATTCTAGCAACGTGTGGGTATTTAAAATTCACTATGTTACGTTTTTTGTGTAATCTACTTTTCTAGTTGATGTCCAAGATCGTGGACATAACGGATGCACAATATTTGTCAATTGAAGACACTTTCTCTCAGTCACTCAGAAAAGCGCAGCAATAGGGTCCCGAGTTCAAATACGGCCTGGGCAACTTAGAGATTTAGTGAGGAACTTTCTGAAAATAAAAATGTGGAAATAGGGGTATTGCTGATTATCAAGGCCACTGGGCTCCTGTCTCATTACCACAAGTACACAGAAATGATGAAAAAATGATAAACATTTAATGTGCATGAACTTTGGGTACTGATTCGTATGGTGACTGTAGTACTTTTCTGAACATTCGATTAATGGGAAATTTTGTTTTAGTTGGAAGACAATAGCCTAAACGACTAACTGAAATCTGTTAATGAATTTGAAAAGAATCACTGTGTGAAAACCTTTTAATCATTAAAAATTGTTTTCTTCAGTGGGCATTTAGCTCAGTGGAGCTTTACCTGCCTCAATAACTCAAAGTTCAGAGTTTTTCTCTGGCACAAAAAATTAATTAATTAATTAATTAATTAAAAACAATTCTATGTCACCTCAAAAAAGAGAGAAATGAGTCTAGATGAATTTAACAAGAGATGTTAGAAGAGAAACAAACTGAGGCACAATACATTTTGATTTAAAAATGTGTAGCTTCTCCTTTGTATCACTATCTTGAAGTACCGATTAATGCCAGGTTGCAAATTCTGTCCGCATCTGAGTATTCCCACAGTGGGTGACTTGTGTTATCTCTCACTTACCAAGCTTCCAGTGAATTCATAGTTATTTTATCAGAAACAAAAACAATCTAACAAAAATACGTGCGAGTCAGAGGTACAAAAGCAACTGTGCCATTAACAGCAGTGTTGAATTTCAGACCGCTCTGACACTGCCTTTGTTGGTGTATGAGATGGATTTTTGCTGCCATCTTGTCGAGAATTGGAAAAAAGTTTCAAAATACAAACTACAGATCTACTTTTTCTTTGGCTGCTATGTTGATGTGCTTTGGCGCCCTCTTGTGGACACATAGGAAAATGCTTTTCAATGTACACAGATTTCGCTTTCTGCTACTGTATTTAATGTTCTTTGGTGCCATCTGGTGGACAAATGGAAAAGTACAGCAGCCCATAATTTCACTTTATCGTTGACTCCAGATTCTGAATTCTCGGACAAGGATGTCCTAAAATTTACAGTGCCATTTTTCTTTCAGTATAAAGTCTGCTCTTCTGCTGTTTGAGCGCTACCCTAGTAACTCGTTCTGATACTGGACTCTCAATTTATTTATGTACAATCGATCTTCTTTATCCAATGAGCTAGGAGTTTGGCCATGTTCAGTTATCTTAGTCACTTTGTGTGTGTATTTTCATCCTCGTCTTCCTGTTCATCTACTTCAGTTTACAAATGTTTGTACATAGTGATCCTGGCAAAATTGTATAAATATTGCCATAATACACATTCCACTGCCTTACTCATATATTTATAAGTTTAACAGATATTTCCTACTTGCCTTTCAGGAAGTCACAGCCTTTTTTACCATTCAACGAATGCATTATGTAATCATTTCCACTTCCCACCTCAACTACACCAGGTACCATTCCAATTTTGTGTCAAATTTGTGCCAATATGAAAGCGCATAACTCATATTCAGTTATTCTTTTCTTTTGCAATTCTTTTATTGCTCACAAGATCAAATCTTCTTCTGTCCTGGGGAATGAACGCAGGGTCTTTGCACTGAGTAACATGCCAGGCATCGTGAGTTTTCTCCTTACGTGGATCCTTTATAAGTTGCCCAACTGGTGATGCCAATGAGGAAAGAGGTGAGAGCTGTGATGAGAGGACTCTGGGGGCAGCAGGCGCTCAAAGTCACAGTCATGGCCAGGGACACTCCAGGGAGATGCTGCTGCTGGTGTCAGGCTTATACAACTGGAAACAGTTACCATCAGAAAAGAACTTCTTCACAACACATTAATACAGAATCCCAGAGTCAGTCCAACAGAGGAGAGAATCATTGACTCTGTTAGAGAAATGTGACGAATCACTTACAAAGATAAAATCATTAGAATAACAGCAGATTTCTCAAAAACATTTAAATGCCAGTAGAGCTTCAAGGGTTTCAAGCCCCAAAAGAAAACACCTTCCAACTCAAAGACTGATAGAACCTGTAAAACTATCCTTTGAAACTAGAGGGCAAATAGGGTCTTTACATCACATAAAGCAGCTTAACAAATTCATGGCCAACTCACCAAAACCAAAAGAAATAATTCGCAACACTATACAAAAAAGGGAGAAGGAGGCCAACAATGTCAAAGCCTATAACAGAATGAAAGGACCAGGCGGGGAAAGCAGGTAAGCAGAGGGTAAAAGCGAAGGGAATCCTCAAGAGGAAACTAATGCAGGGACAGGAATAAGTCAATAGTTTTTGGTAATAATTTTCCATGTGAATGGTATCAATTCTTCAATCCAAACTCACAGACTGCAGCTGGAGATTTAGCTCAGTGGTGCTGCACCTGACCGGCAATCCGGCAAGCACAAGAGCCTGAGTTCAATCCTCAGTACAGGAAGATAAAGGCACAGAGTGGAAGAACAGATTCAAAATAACAATATACAGTATACAAGAAACACATTTACTCCAAAAGGACATTCATAGAACAAATATCAATGGATAGAAAACAATATTCCATTTAATTGGAACTCCAAAATTGAAAGAACTCTATTATTTTCAAATACATTGGACTTCAAGACAAAAACAACTGATCAGGAAAGGAAAAGACATTCACCACATATCAATTAAGGGAACAATCCAAAAGGAAGAGATAATAATTATAAATAATATATTCACTGAACACCAGCATATGCAACTTCATCAAACAAATATTAATGGACATAAACATTTGGATAAATTTCAACACAATTATACCAGGGGACCTCAACGTCCCACTGTCTCATGTACACAAATCCACTACACAAAAGAGCAACAAAGAAATATCAGAGTTGAAAGAATACTCTGAACAATTGGACTGAACACGTTTCTACAGAGGGTTCTAGTCCACAACAGATTACACATTTTCTCAGCAGAATGTAAAATTTCTCCACAATAGACCACACAGTAGCCCACAAGGCTGATGAAAATAAGTGCAAAATAACTGAAATCATCCCAGGTATATTATCATTTCATAATACAGTGAAACTAGCAATCAATGGCAAAAGAAACAAGAGAAATTATGCAAACACATGCAAGTTAAATAACGTTCTCTGGAGGAATCAATGGAATCAATAGAAGAAATCAAAGAAGAAGTTATGCATGTCCAGAATCACATGACAATGCTAGTACAACACAGTAAAACCCAGGGGACACAATGACAGCAGTCCAAGAAGGACATTTATAGTATAGTGAGGAATGTCTACACCACAAAAACAGAGTGAGTCCAGAGAAATACTTCATGATGCACCTCAATGTGCTAGCAAAAGAAGAAAAATCCAAATACAAAACTAGTACAAGGAGGGCATTTATAAACACCAGAGAAATGATTCATTAAATTGAGAGTAAAAACTACAAAGAATCAATGAAATGAAGAGCTGGTTATTGAAAAGAATAAACAAAATGGACAAAACCTCAGAGAACAGTACTAGAAAAGAGAAAGTAAAGACCTACATCAATGGAATTAGGAATGAAAGAGATAGACGTCACCAAAATCCAGAAGATGAACAGTAAGTGCTCTGAAGACGTGTACTCTAATACATTTGAGAATCTAGAAGCAACGGGTACATTCCTACATAATACAAATTACCAAACTTGAACCAAGGAAATTTAAAAAAAACCTGGTAAAATTAAAAAAAATATGATGAAATTGAAGCAGTAATGCAAATAAAACTGTCAAGGAAGAAAAGCCCACATTATGATGGAGTCACTGCTGAATTCTACAAAACCTTCAGGAAAGATCTAATGCCAATACTCCTTCAGCTCTTTTTTTGGGGGGGACACCTGGGTTCGAACTCACATCATTGTATTTGTGAGGCAGTCAGTGGATCCACAGAGCTAAATCCCCAGCCCTTCCTCCACCTCTTTAATGAAAGTGAGAGGGCTGCAGTACTCCCAGTCATTCCTGAAAGCTACCATTAACCTGACCCAAACCCAGACAAAGATACCACCAGAAAAGAAAAACATGGGCCAATCTGTAAAATGAACATGGAAGTAAAATCTTTAGCAAAATACTGGCAAACAGAATGCAATAAATCATAAAGAGGTCACACACTATGACAAGGCAGGCTTCATCCCTGGAGGCAAGGTTGGTTAAACACATGCAAACCAACCATGTAGTATATCACATACACAGTAGCCAGGACAAAAAGCAGATGATCATCTTGATGGATGCAAAAGAGCCTTTGACAAAATCCAATATTCTTTCATGACATAAACCCTGAAGAAAATAAGTAGAAAAGGACCTTATCTCCATGTGAGAAAAGCCATTTCTTACAACCTACTGCTGACATCATATTACATGGAGAGAAACTGAAAGCTTTCCCTTTAAACTCTGGAATAAGACAAGTAGGCCCAAAAGAAATAAGGACAAAAATCACAGGATCATCTCAATAGACGCAGGAAAGTGATTTCCAGGCAAGTCTCAACTACATAGTGAGACCCTGTCTCAAAAAAACAAAACAAATCAAAACCTAAAAAAATAGATATAGAAGTGCTTTATCGCAATACGATAAAAGCTATTTATTACAACCTTACTGCCAACACCCTATTCAATAGGGAAAATCTGAAAGGTTTACCCCTAAAACTAGGGACAAGAGAAATACGTCTCTATCACTGTGGAGATCTAGTCAACAAACTATGCCAACCTGCCCAGGATTTATGAGGTAACCTGAGGTGCCTGGACGCTTGGCGGGCCAAGTGAGAAGAAAGCATACTTTCTCTGCCTGCATATTAATGTTCTGCCAGAATTTATCTTGGGATAAGGAAGTGTCTCTTGTGACTATTTGTCTCCTAATATTCTTACATATAAGGGCTTTATTTTGTACTTTCATAAGCATAATATTGATTCTTAGAATAGTTGAAGAAAGACATTATCTCAACAGCCTGAAGACTGTACTAAGGTAATATCACGATGTAATGATTAATATATCCTGTTTGTAATTCTCTATAAAAGGTCTGACTCTCTTAAAATAAGTCATGCAGTTGTTTATCCTTCTCTGCATCCCCTGTGACCTGGTTATTGCGCGACCCTTACCCAGGGCCCCCAACGCACTAGACGTTGACAACTGGCACCCGAACAGGGACCCTGCAATGGGAAAGTCAGGAGGGTTGGAAAGAAAGGTAAGAATTTCTTACTGCAGGGAAATGGGACAAGGTAAGTCTTCTCCTTATATTTCTTTACTTAAACAGTTATTAAAAACTCATAGTGCTCATGTCTCCTGCCTCAGCCTCCTCAGTAGCTCGGAGGAGTGTGCCACCATGCCTTGCAAGTTACTAAGAATTTAAAATATTTCATTAGCTCAATACAAATTTGGGATCTATAGGAAATATAAAGAATACTAGTGCTGTATAAAAAAAATCAAAACCCTCTGAAAAATGAAGAAATGTTACCTGTCCGGGAATGGTTCTTAAATGATTGGCGCCTTCCCAATGGAATCCAGGAAACCATTAATAATGGAGCAGGATTCTTTCTGAGCAGAAAGGAAGAGAAAAAAAATAAAACTGGCAACAGAATTCAACACCCAACGGCATTTGTATCTGAACTGAGAATTACGTAGATGGACAAACCCGAGAGAGTTGGTAGCGGGATCACCATTATTTCTGTTGCTCTCGGAAGTTCTCCCCTAGGAATGGAAATAGGACCAGAAGGGAACTGAGAATTTCCCCAGGGAGCCAGAAGAGCCCTGGCTTGGAGGCCCAATGGTGCCCCTGCTGGTGGCAGTGAAGAACGGCAACCGGCCGGCACTTTGACCTGGCTATGTGAATACCAATGATAGCACCTGTGTCTGGGAGCTGAGCCGGCTACGTGATCTTCTATTAGGGTTGAAGACTACTGGAGTTACTAGCTGAGCCATTGCCAACTCCCTATTGAGTGTGGGATGAGTGCTTAATCAAGTAGTCTTCTGCCTTTTCTACCTCATATGTTCTACAAATTGTTAAGTGATACATTTTGTTCTCCAAAATGCTTATGAACCTTTCAATCTTGAAGTTCTGATGTGTGTCTTATATGGTCGAATGTCAAGCAATTGAGATTTACGTATTAAAAGCCTTTGATAGCCAATTAGAGAAGTATAAAAAGACTAGTTACTTTTCAAAGAAGTGTATTGTAACGTGAAAACAGGACATCAAATATCTACTGGTTCTACAAATTTAATTTTAATTAAGTGAGTTATACATATCTATCAATGGATATTTGGTAGCTATAGATTTTTAAGTTATTACACCACATAAAATATAATTTTTATCACCTGAAATTAGCATAATTAATTGTACAATTTTGGCGTTTTACTTGGACTGTTTAATTGCTTAATCCAAAGAACATTTAAGTAGTATCTGTCATGTTATGGTAGCTTTCTAATAGTAGCCCTTGTTTTTGTTTGTTTGAATTTTCTTTTCTTTTCTTCTCTCTCTCTCTCTCTCTCTCTCGCTTTTTTAACCAGGGATTGAACTCGTTCTCTTGCTCTTGCAAGGCAGGCAGTGGAACCACAGAGCCAAATCCCCAGCCCTCTAATAGTAGTAACTGTGGATTTCAGTTTTAAATTCACTGTCTCCTCTGCCATTTCAATTACTTTGATCTTATCGAATCAAGGACTCTGGAAATAAAATGAACACCTAATTGTAAATTAGGCATACTATGATTCTCTGAGTCTGTCACACTGCACATACTCAGCGCAGTTTAAAACGACCTTTAAAAACTTATAAAGTCATCAGGTTTATATCAATGTATTTAAATAACAAATAAAATATAAAACGATATGGAACATACAATTGAGGCATTACATTGCATGAGCTCACATATTTTTCCACCCTCAATCATACTTCTATAAATTCATACAATAACCCGAATCAAAAATAATGCAAAACTCTATGCTCCCCTAGAGAACAATATGACTAAACTGTTACTATCAAATAAATTCCAGTTGAATCCTTATTAGAAAAAAAGTCCATATTTAATGCACCACCAAGCAAAAAATTGATTAAAATTGCAAACTGAATTTGTGACTAATATCATTTATACAAATCTTTTCTTTTTCATCTACTGAGTTTATTGGTACATTTTAGATGTACAGTACATTACATTCATTATTGGGATCTTCTGTTACTATCAAATAAATTCCAGTTGAATCCTTATTAGAAAAAAAGTCCATATTTAATGCACCACCAAGCAAAAAATTGATTAAAATTGCAAACTGAATTTGTGACTAATATCATTTATACAAATCTTTTCTTTTTCATCTACTGAGTTTATTGGTACATTTTAGATGTACAGTACATTACATTCATTATTGGGATCTTGTACCTTTACATGAGAGGTGGTCTTGATTCTCATTTTTTACCCTTGTCTGCATTTATTCAAATCTTTAGAGAAAAAAGATGCTTTTATATTGTTAATTGTCAAGAGCCACTGATGTATCATGTTTCCTAATAAAACAAATACACTAATAACTCTTTAAAAATTCCATTCTTCTAATTATGACATGATTCCAAAATCCATTTTCCCAAACTTATGGACCATGTGCATTTTTCATGTATATATTTGTGTGTAGTATTATCATAAAAATGCAGCTACTTTCCTAATCCCTCTTTGTTTTTGTTTTCATCCATGGAGATCTTTAGTATCCAAAATTCTAGAACAGTTTCTAGGACCCACAAAGACAAACAGCTTCCTGGTATAAACCAACCCATATCCCAGCCTTTGGTGTTCACTGATCAGACTACAGGGAACCTTGTATTGTGTGAATAGTTCCTTCCTTGAAATTCCCTATGAGCTTCATTTTCATTGAGAGGGACTGTTCATCATTATAGCACTTTCATTCCCTTCACCTGTGGGATCAATAACACTGGGTACTTGAAGAAAGCACTATTTTTTGTTCCTGGTCATTCTGACAAAGCGCAAACTGATCAGTTGCCACCTTATGAACTCCAGTTACCAAATGACATGAAAAATATTTCATGTTTGATTGTTCAGTTTTATTCCTTAAACTGAAAAGTCATAAAATTACCACAAAATAATTTCCTTCGATCTACAGACACCTGGTGATACATTTCTTAATTATTGAACTATTTTATTTTATCATTTATGAGAATACCCAAGGCAAACTCACTCAGAAAGATTTTTAAACTATTGAGGGTATCAAAGTTTTGTTCCTAAGAAATGTGACTCGGGAATGGGAAATTAATTGAAGTTTGCATTTCATTTATATTTTGATCAATCTGCATTCTCCTGGAATGGCCAGAATTTAATAGTCTTTTTGGCTATGGTAAAAGTGCTCCCATGCCACACTGGAGTTAATAAGGGAGAAGGACAGACATGATGAGCGTCTGACTCTTCACTTCTTTAAGGTGCCCCTTATTTTCCTATCCTGGGGCTGCTATTAGGTACAGGAGAATATGTTCAAATCCATGCTATTGAACAGGCTGATAGTGAAGCAGTATTTCACAAAGAAACAAAGGCAAACCCATCCCTGGAGTATGAGCAGGGTGAGTGATAAGGAGAAGGCCCTCTGCTTACCAGCTTCTGCAAAAATATTATGCAAGCAATAGTAGAGATTGTTCCAAACATTTCTATGCCTTAAGTTTCTGTATTTGAGTTTTAATTTTTTCCAATGTTTGTTACAATTCCCCAATGAAGCCAACAGGGCTTGAAGGATGTGAGACAAATAATTTTAAGAATTGATTCAACTTAATCATTACAAAACTAATTCTGCCAGTTTTGCTGTGGTTTTGTAATTTGACAGTTTCATCTGAACTCCCTAGCTCATTATCACAGTTACTCATAAAGTACAACTTAGCATCACTGAACAGCTGTATAACATTTATTGTAACACCGGTTTGATTATAGATAACTGTAGGCTATATTATTCCAAACATGTTTTGGAGATTGACTTTTTCTATAAAATTCTAAGACAGTTACATACTGCTAAAAAAGGAATTCTATGTTTTAATTTCGATTCTATAGTTTGAGATTTGCATTATGATTCTACACCCATTATTTATAATTTTTCAATGTGTGCTTCAGAAGACTATGTACTGTTTGATTTTTCCTCCGAAGCAACAAGCAAATGATGGAAAACGTACCTTTTTTTTTCAGCTTTGAGTTTATTGGTACATTTTAGGGATACAGTACAGTTACATATATTGTTGGGATCTTGTACCTGTACATGACAAGTCTTGGTTCTCATTTTTTCCCCAACCTGCCTTTTTAAATGGTATGGAAAAGGCATTTCACAAAAGAAGAGAGCAAAAATATTAATAAAAGTATAATGTTTCTAAATGGCATTATTATTTGGGGAATAAAAAATGAATAGCGGGAGACTTCTAAGCATGTAAACACCCATTGGAATGGCTAAAATTAAAAAAAAATCTACCTAGCCATGTGCTGTCAAGTAAATAGAGGGCTTGATGTCAGTTCAATGTGTTTAAATTTCTACTGTTTCTTCTAGAATAACACTTATCTGTAGTACAACACGCACCTTTCTATGTATGTCCTTTTTCAGCTTTGTTGGAATTATGTACCAGTTTTGAATTTTTTTTTCAAACTGTCTGCCAGTAGTTCTTTAACTATGTATTTTGGTCAAATGTTTATTTTTTCCATTGAGACATATATTAAATAATTTTGGAACTTAGTGCCACCTACTTTTCTTGACCAAGCTTTCGTCAATTCAGGATTTCTAATTTGTTATGTAGACAAGTGAAACTGATAGTCTTAAGTATGCTACAAAGTTATAAAAACTCAATGTAATAATTCACAAAAAATTCTGTGAACTATTGAAAAGAAAAACATGTACTATACCTATAATTCCAGCAGTCTGGTAAGTTGAGGCAGAATGATTGCATGACAAAATCCAGTCATGTACCTTAGCAACTTAGCCAGACGCTTTCTTAAAGCAAAAAAATACTAAACTACTGCAGATATAGTTCACTGCAAAGGACCTGGGCCCTGTATTGGCATGAAAGGAGGGGGTGGGAGTAACAGGAGGAGGAAAAACAAAAAGAAAAAAAGGTGCTGATAAATTTTCTTCTTGGAAGCTGTCTGCACAAGTACTAATTCTCACGCTAGGTCTAGGAAAGATGTGATTCTTCTTTCCTTGACACTGTTACACCTTTATTGGCTCTTGTGCATGAAGCACAAAACTACACCAGAGGTGATGGTGTGTGTGGGTGTCCAAGGGCCAAGGGAAGTTCTTGGTGTCCCCAAGGTGGAAGTCTGGGGAGTATCTTCACAACAGGGGGAAAAGAAAGGAGGGAATGCACCTTCTCTTGCAAACTTAACCTGACTCACTTCCAGCCTTTAATCTCACTGTGCACAGCTAGTCATAGCGATTCATGAACCCCCCAGGCTTACAGCACAAACAGAACTATTCTCTTCCACTATTGTTGGGGTGAGTGCTTGAGGCCTTCTCAGATTTCCTTCATGGCTGTCTGTGCTTTGGAATCATTCACTCTGAATAAAGACTCTCTGGGTAATAATATGGCCCATATTTTTGGCCAGCTCTATAAAAATGAGTTAGAGTGGAGCAGTGTGCAGGAGATGAAGCATAAGACAGGGGCCCTAGGGTAGCAGGTGGGACATCAGAAACAAAACATGCTGATCAATTCCTTCTCTTCACCTGTGAAAATTAGCCTAAAGGAAATGATCTGATATAAAGATTGACTTGCTGCATGGAAAATCCAATAAGCAAGGTTTTGTGAGCACCTGAAATTTTGATAGGACTTAGTGTGGCTCTGTCAAGGAGGTGACTTTTCCTTGCACCTTCATCCTACAAGGGTGTGTAAGTTGTGTGGTAGCTGCTCTGTCTTCACACACTGACCCTGCAGCAGCAGGATCCCCCGAGCTTCAGTGCACAAAAAGTGAGATCCAGCTTCTTCCTGAGAGGGATCCTGGGCTCCCATGAGCCAGTGACACTTTAGTGGGGCATCTGCACTGAACCCCACACCACAGGCTCTGCCAGCCAGCAGTTTGCTGTGTACTGAATCCTTCACCCAGGCCTGGGTCCACAAACTCACTCCACCAAACCTCAGCTGTCATCATTCATGAGCCACACACTGTCCCATTAGGACAGACTAAAAAGTGGCAGACTTTACCCAATGGAACTTGAAGGCTGCTTAACAGAAGAGAGGCACAGGGCAGTCATCCCTGTGTAGAGTGGTCACAGTGTCCCACAAAGCATGGAGGTGTCAGGCCTGTCCCAGGTGTGTGGAGGCATGGATGGCCCCGTCAGGGAAGGGGGAAGATGAGGCCAGTGAGCAGGAGCTGAGAGGACTAGAGGGGACATGGCCCCTGGTGGCTGCAGAAGAGGCAACAAAGAAAAGCACAATATGGACCATGCACAGAGTGACACACTGAGGGCCACCACTTCTGTGGATGCCAGGAGGAGCAGGACTTTCAGCGGAGGGCCCAGGAGAACCTCCGTGGGTACAGGAATGGGCCAAGAGGAGTCTAGTGGAAGTCAAGGGAAAGCAGTTATTATTGCTTCCGAAAATCTTAACAACAGATTACAAAAAGAGATGGGCGGAGAGGGCAGGAAGGATGTGGAGATGTCTAGGAAATGAAGTGGGCACACGCATTCTGTCTCAGAAAGTCTCTCTCCAGCAGACTGCCAGGCCCTCAAGGTCAGATCCCACACCTCGTGTTCCCAGGTACACAACACAGGGACCTGAGACATGAACTGGCTCTGAGAACCAGAGCCTCTGTGAAGAGAAGCAGGGTTCTGCTACGTAACAGACTGATACCCCAGCAATAGAGCAGATGCCCAAACCCTAGGAAAAAGGCAGACCAGGCGGGGAAAAAGTAATATTTTATTTCATTTTACCTTACATTTTACCTTTCCATTCTTACTTCACTTTAAAATTAATCTTAGGAAGGAAATGTGCAACAAAGCGACCACTGGGGAGAAACTCCCAGAAGATGATGGAGTCAGAGGAGGAGCTGAGAAGGTGAGCAGCCAGCAGGTTCTGTGCTGGGCCTTCCACAGGGGGCCTGCTTCACCAGACTGCAGCTGTCTAAGCACCACAAAGCTAAGACCAGGAGGCTGCTCAGTGTGAGCTCATCTGTTACTATAATGCAACGGACACTGGCTAAGAAGAGATGCTCTGCTTCCTGGTACCACACAGCAGTGAAGAGAGCAGTAAGGCACATCCTGAGGTTAGGTTTTGCCCTTTTCTGGAAAAGAGCTCCCAGGTGCCAAGAACACAGCTGGTGGACTCACACTTCTTCCAAAGGAACAAGACAGCAATGGTAATCAAAAGGAGAAGGCGGTGAGGGCGTAAGGGCAGACCAGGCACAGGGGATGGGACAGAAAGCTCCAAAATAACCCCTCACCTATAGGAGAACTGATTTTTAATGAGATCCTGAAAACATTCAGTGGGAAAGCACACATTTCAGCAAACGGTGCTGGGGAAACCGGATACTGACACGTGAAGGAAGAAGAGGGGTCCCTACCTTATACCACATACAAATATGGACTTAACCACCAGACTCCGAGAGATAATGTTACAACTCTCTGAGAAGAAATTTCCAGAGGGAAAATGCTCTACCACCTGGGATAGGGAATTGACTTTGTAAGTATGTCTCCAAATCAGGGGTTACACAAGGAAAACTGATAAACTTCACTTCATCAGAATTAAAAAATTTGCCCATCAAAAGTCAGGAGCAAGACAGCGAGAAGGCAACCTACAGAGTGGGAGAAAGTATTTGCAAGTCATTTATCCAATAATGCATTAAGATTCAGAATAATTAAAGAAGTCTTATGCATCAACACTAACTATAAAAGTTCAATTAAGCCAGGTGTGGTGGCACACGCCTGTAATCTCAGCACTCGGGAGGCTGAGTCAGGAGGATTGTTGTGAGTAGAAGAACATCCTGGGCTACACAGTGAGTTCCAGCTCAGTCTCAACTATAAAGTGAGACCTGGCCTCAACCCCCACCACAAAAAATTCAATTAAAACTGGGCAAAGGACTTAAAGAGACACTTCTTTTAAAAAAGATATGCAAGTGACAACTAGTCCGTAATATGATGCCCACCATCTTCAGTCACCAGGCAAGTGCAAATAAACCACAATAAGGGGCACATCACAGCCAGAGAGGCAGCTATTATTAAAAGCCAAGAACAGCAAGTGTGCCAGAGCAAGGAGAGGACTTTGAGTCCTTGTACACTGCTGATGGGAAATGCGTCATTTGGTAACTGCTCTAAGAGTTAAAAATAGAATGTCTACAGGTTGGTGGTAATGGAGGCGGCTGGGCCTAGCGGGAAGTCTTTGGTCACCCAGGGCTCAGGAAAAGCAGCTGCCTCCAGCATGCACTGCCGCGTGTCCACCTACCTTCCCTCTTCTCCCCACCTCCACCCCTGGACATGAGGTGAATTTAGACTTATGAAAGGAAGGGGTTCTCACACAAGCTACAACCCAGATGGACCTCATGCCAAATGATGTGGACAGACAGGGCCACATGGCTTCCCTCATGTGAGGTTTCCACAACTGACAGAATGGTGGATACCGGTGCAAAGGGAAGAGAGGATGGGATTAACTCTTATTGGCTTTTGCTTCAGTGATGGAAAAGCCTGCAACAGGTAAGTGACAATGCTGAGCACATACTTGTGCCACTGAACTGTACACTTAACCACCTACCATCCAATTATTTAAATGCCATAAGATCAAGCATTGAATATTAATTTTATAAGCTAATATAACAGGTAATATAAAACAACAATTTTATCAAATGTATTCCACACAATAATCAACTGTTTGAAATAACAGCAGCCTGAGCCAAGCTCCTAAACAAAAACACCCCCGGGTAAACTGTTAAGTGGTTAAAAATGGCCAAAAGTGTAAATGTCAAGTTGTGCATATCTTCCTACAACTCATAAAAAAGACATCACTACTGACTCTTCAGCAGATAAATTCTAGCTTTGGCACCTCATTCGAGGACTTCCCAGCAATGCCTGATGTGTGGGTTCTGAGTGTCTGCACATCTATAGTGTAGCTTCCTGGAAGGCTGAGGCAGGAGGACTGCATGAGCCCAGGAGTCCTAGGCCAGCCTGGCAACAGAACAGGACTTTGTCTCCAAAGGAAAAAGGTTTGCATTTAGTAGGTAAAATGTGCAAGAGAAGGCTTGGCTGAGCTGAGTGGGGAGCATGAGCCCAAACCCCAAATACATGTGAAAGTCGCTATCCACACGGTTTGGACCTGCTCAAAGCATGTTCCTATGGCTTATGAAGACAGACAACATCTAGGCTCCAATGTTTCATTGTAAAAACATTACTCACTACAGAGAGTAAAAAGTATATATTTCTGAAATTACAACACTGCATCACGGAGCTAAGTATCCCTCATTATTGAGCATACTGTAATTTTTTCTATGTTATGCACTGTTTTAATTTAAATAACATATGCAGTGATCTAGAGCACGCAGAAAGTTGAGTCTTTAACTGGGCTTTTTGTCTCTGGAATGTTCATAACACCAGACTGATAATCACTAGACCACACACCACAATTTATTGTGGATAAGAAGAACTGTGTTAATGAGAGGTCAAATGTTTAGACAAATATTTCTGTTTTGTGGGATTTCTCAATTATACAGAATGAAACTCTACTTACTTGATATCATTTTTAATTAATCAATCTCAGTTTCACTGTGTTCATACTGTGCATCTCAGGCTGTGCTACTCACCTGTTCTAAGGGCAGGAGGGCAAAGGCAGCCTCACAGACCCACACTCTCAGTAATGGATATTTCTCAAAGTGGAAAATAGAAGCCAAAGCAAGTGGTATTGTTTGCTTGAGAAAATGAAGAGAAGAGCTCACAGCACTATTAAAATGTGAACTTAGAATTGGGAACACATGGCAACAGTTAAGTATCTGCAAGGTTAATGACTCAGGTGCTACATATATTTTTTAAATGTGGCATCTCCAGTGATTGAATGCAAGCAGGAAATCCATTCTGGAACCATGAGGGCAGCACTGAGGCTCCTGAGGGGGAAAAACAGAAAGCCAGCCAGCAAAGCAGGAAGGGGTTGGGTGGAGCAGGCGGGAAGACTGAAAAATGGGAGGAACTGATGAAAGTGAGGGAAGGGGGTGAAGATAGAAAATGGCAAAGGAGTGGGAAGAGCAGCATGCAGTCAGAGGGGTGTTGGGAGGAACAGGGCAGGGGAGCTCCCGCTCTGTGGGTCTGGAGAGGGGCTGGGGGGATGCAGGAGATGCAGGACATCCACTGGGGTGCACTGCCGAGGCCTGGCCATCTCTGTCCCAAGGAACCTCCTCCCTCCCTCCCCACAGTGCTCCTTCCTGCTCTTGCTGCAAAGTAAAGCTCACCTGTGTCCTCAGCGAGGCTACATCTCACTGAGGCCAGAAGCAGAAATGCACCTCTCCATGCCACGGCTTCCCAAGTAAGCGACCCAGCTCTGACATGCTGTGCTGGTCCCTCACTCACCACAGCAGCTCTCTAGTCCCACTTCCGGGACCCGGACACGGAGCCACAAGGGTAGGGAGCCTGGCCAGGTGTCTTAGGTCTGCAGCTTATCACAGACCCCGCCTTGGCCCACCTTCATCTCGTAACCCCTCTTGTTACAGTGGCCATGCACACCTGAGCTTGTAGCGGCACAGTGCCCACCAGCTACACCTTGGAGGCGGCCCAGATGTCCACGGACAGATTACACGATAGAGAAAAAGTGGTGTTTACACCCAATGGGGTACTACTTTGCCACAAAGAAGGATAAACTTGAGTCATCTGTAGGAAAATGGATGCACCTTGAGAGAAACGGAGATGGAGTTTTGTGCAAGTGGGAAGGGGAGGAAGAGATGGAGGGTGTGGGCAGAGCAGTGGAGGTGAAAAGAAGTGAGGTCTGCAGTGCAAGGACCACACTTATGTGGAAGGTGGTCATTATGTGCTGCACACACGGACTCATGAATATAAAAAGTAAAACAAGGCCCAGAGGAAAGGACGGCAGGGCCACCAGCGGTATGAAGCCTCTGTCTCTCCAGGCCGTCCTCAGAGTGTAATTTATTGGTGACCAGCCGAATTCCCTGATGCAGAGAGGGGCCTCTCCCAGGTCGGAGATGACCAGAGGGGCTGCGTGCACAGGCCCCGTGTGGGTGGGCCCGTCATGGCCCCTCACGGGCTGTGGGACACTGGACAGACATCCAGAGCAGCTCTGCACAACTGTCATGACCCCTCCCGCTTCCCAGGTGCGGCCCCTGCAGACCTAGCAAGCAGCAGCTGCCACCTTCTCCCCAGGAGCTGGGCACTGGGTGGGGAGGCAGCGGACCCGGGGCGGCTCTTTACCACATAAAGCCCCATGCAAGGCCTCCAGGACCTGCCAGCTGAGAGCACCACACCTAGATTGTTCCTAAATGGCAGCTGCTCTGTGGACAGTGAAAGAACTCATAGAGATGGTGCCTTAGGTCAAATGCTCTCAACGCAGGGGATATATATATTTATATATATTTCTATCTATCTATTTATCTATCTATGTATGTGTGTGTGTGTGTGTGTGCAGCTCCTCTCGAAGGCCAGGGTGTCTTTCCCAGCAGCATCACTCCAATGTGAGCAGGTGGAAAGAGCCCCAATGGTCTCTTAAAGTGGACATGCAGTCTTCATGCAGCAAACTATCCCGTGCACGTCAAAAAGAGCAGCTACTGAGCAGCCCAAGGATACTCCATCAGTCTTTCCATAATATTTTGCCATAGTCAGAGCAATGATGGAAAGAAACTGAGGATGGGGAAGTTCACAGCACTTGCACTCAGGAGATCTATCTCAGGTGTTTGGCACCTGCTCTGGGGGCACAGGATTGGAGTCTGGCCAGCCCCTCCTAAGCCACCCAGGAGGGGACTCCCCTGTGCCCCTTCCTTCACCTGAACAGCTGGTCTTGCCTGTACACTCGGAGCCACACCGGTATGCACAACCTAACTGACATTTTTAGCTCTGATTGCCAGCAGCATCGGCAGGGCCATGAATGATTCTGATTGAAAAGCTCATGAATCTAAATCCAGGGTTAACTGAATGCCTCCACCAATCTTTTGCTGTGGCCCATCTTTTTTATTTTCATAATTAAGATAGCCCTGACCTTTGATTTCTAGACCATAACCAGACTAAATCAAATATTACCTCACAAAGCTCTGACTTCCATCCTTAAGTACAGCTACCTTAATGAGTATGTCTTCATTCGCTAATGACTATACAGGTAGCTGAGGGAGTACAGACACCCAGTGCAGTGTCACACTCTCTGAACCCTGTACACTGTTCATGTTCCAGTAACTTTTATAATGAAAACTTAGAGCCATATTAACACCATGTTAATGGTTATTATTAATATCATATTAACAACATCTGATAATATTATTTAATAATCTGCGTGAATTTTATTTGGAAGTTCATCCCAATTAATATAGGATAGACATACTAAATGTGGTAAACCGAATCCAGTGAACTAGCTCTTTGGTCATAAAATCAAATACCCAGTGGGTGACTGGATTAAGTCTCCAGGTCACACAGTGATGCCCCACACTGAACAGAACTTTCTAGTGGGTTAAAAGTTGGGGTGTGCAAGGTGAGGACTGAGGCCAACACTTTACTGCTGCTGTTAGGACCCTGTGTCTACTGGAGCTAAAGACAGGCTAGTTATGAGAATGGTTAGCTAAGAGCCCCGCTTCTGCCTACTCAGTGCCTTAAAACACACAGCTCTTCTGGAAAATAGGAATGAAGAAGGCAAATATGGAAGTCAAATCCCTGCAGCACTGAAAGTGAACCAGCAAGGGCAGTGGTGCCTTTATCTGTGTGTCTGATGCAGCCCTGCGGAGCCCTGCTCAGGCTGAGAAGGCCCAAGCAGACCAACAGTGTTCCAGCCCACTGTGACAACTGTCTTTGTTAATGGCCATCTCCCACCAAAAAAGAACCAGGATTGCCTCCCAAAATGGCCAACCTGGGCTTCAGGTGGGCGGTGTTGAAAAATACAAGCCTAGAACATGCTGTCATAGCAGGAAGCAAGGGAACTGGCAGAAGTGACTCAGTACACAGTCACTCCATGAATGAGGAGCTCCCAGCAGTCAAGACAGTAAATACAATGGGATCGATGCATTAAATGTGTTTAAGTCTGTTTTTTAAAGGTCCCTTATCACTATCTAAAACAGCAGTTTTACCAGAGTATAACTGATGTAGCAAAAGATTCACATCTTCAATATAGGTAACTTTATGAGTTTGGGCATGGACAGACACCCATAAAACCATCATCAACAACAAAGTCATTCTTTTATTGTAAACTGACCCACTCTTTGTACATATTTTTGGGAAGCATCATGATACTTTAAGAGATGTCATTTGTATGTGTTGGGAATCTAAAGACAGTGAAGCTGGTTGCTGGGTGCCAACTTCCAGTTACAGAGGAGGTAGTTCTCATGTTCTGTAGCACAGCAGGACAGCTTTGGTCTACAATGATTTATCCCATGTCTTAAGGGAAATGGAATGGCTCTTCTCTTTTAGGGTAGGAGCCTCATGGTAAATTCTGTCCTCATGGTAAATTCTATCTTTGTTTCATACAGCTCAAAAGATGATGGTCTTGACTAAAAAAATGAAAGTAAGTCAAAAGAAGAGTAACATTTTATAGCAATTAAACTGCTATTAAACTCAGATTTCTATGGCTGTGAGTACAGTTGTACTGAGTGTGGTCACAGTTGGTCACCTCATACTGGTTTTCACTATCTGGTTATATACAGACAGAGAGCTAGGCACACTGGGACCATACAGTCTGTGAGATTTACTACTTGATGCTTTCAGGAAAAAAAATGACCAAGCTTTTCTTTAAAGAAGCATTTACAGCTAAATGAAATGACGGCACAGATTGATCCAAAATCAGCAGAAGTAGTGCAGGTAAAACATAAGGAGGCAACGACCACTTCTTCTGAACTTCTGAAGTTCTAGATTGAGCTTATTAAGTTTATTATGCTATTCTGTCTTTATGTAAGTTTACCATTTCCTTAGTAGAAACAAAAAGAAAGTATTCAAGGAAATAATCAGAAAATGTGGCTGAGCCCCCTGCCCAATTTACTAGCAGGTTGTGGCAGAGACCTCAGTCCTGGTCTGTGAAGCTGCAAGGCCCTAACTGAGAAAACATCACGGCTGAGGAGTGGGACTCCAACAAATTTCTTTCCCTAAATTATGGCCTCTTTCATTGAACTGAAAGTTACTGCTTCACTAAGACCCAGTCCTATTTGTCCTTTTATTCCTTCTGCAGGAATGCATTTGCCCCCCTTTTATGAGCCTTTCATGTGACAACTGCTATTGCCAGATGTCTCACATAAACCCTCCCCTATTTCTTCCCACACTTGTAATCAATAAAGATTGGAAGTCTTACGAGCTGGTGTCTTTGCTCGCCAGAAAAGTTCAGATAACCCCTGATTCCCACTTTCTGTTTAAGTCTCCTTGTTTCTGTGTCTTTCTTTCTTTCACCTTGTGTCATATTGCCTTGTAGGAGATTGAGACTTTTGTACAGGACCTCAATAAGAAAACAGTCCCTCATTTCTCTATACCTGAATGGCTATTTTCACCAGGATTCTTTTCCAAGAATAGAGTTTTGTGGATAGCTAACCAACACATCAGTGTTATTTAACTGAAAGAGCCACTTTATCTATGTGTCATTCAGTTGCTACAAAAGAACTAGGCCATTTAAAGGCATCTGCAAAAGAGAAACAATCAAGTTTGGCCAAGGGTGGCCAGATCCAAGTGGTAACAGCGCCATGCTACAGCAACATCTGCTTAACCCATAATCAAACACCTGCATACACAAAGTGTGCAATACAAAAACAGAAGTTTCTTAATGAAAGGTAACAACAGCCTTCTAAATTCTAAGAATAAGCAGAAAGCCTATTAATG
>NW_022900994.1:20523-21761 GCF_012274545.1 Fukomys damarensis | reverse complement strand
TGATGACATTGACACTGGTGGTCCTAACTGATATAGATAGACTTAAATTTGTCATGATATTTTCCTCTTGTTGGCACTTTTATATTTTCAGCCTCTACCTTTCCTTTCTTGCTTGCCTCTACCTTTCCTTTCTTGCCTTCCATAATTGATTTACTCTTTTGGGCCTCATGGTGTTTGGTACTCCATTGTCTTTTTCTAGGAATTTGTTTATTTGTTTTGTTTTGTTTTTAGTGTTGGTTATTGAATTAATGAAATTTCCCAGGACTTCTTTCTCATGATAGCATCTTACTTCCCCATCCATTTTGAAAGAAAATTTTTCAAAGTATATTACCCTCGGTTGGAATTTGTTTTGTTTTTGTGTTGGAAACACATCCCTGCTGGCTCTCCTTGACATAAATGTTTCAATTGAAATGTCTGTATGATAATGTTGGGCTTTCATTTGCATGTGTTGTGTTTCTCTTATAAAACTGCTATAGTATTTTGTTCATCTGTTTGCTTTCTACGTTGTTAACCAGGTTACATCTAGGTGTAGGTGCTATTCTTTATGAGGGCTAGTTGGACTCCTGCATGAATCACATATTTGTATGTCCAATTTTTCAAAATTTGTGGCAAAGTTTTATGTCATTAATTGGTATACAGAATTCTTCAGTCATTAATACTTTGTCCTGATTCTTCATGGATTCCTCTGTCTTATCTTATTCTTTGTTTAATCATGTTATAATTGTTGGATCAAATAAGCATGATCCCTTACAGATTTTTTTTTCTTTTATTGAATTTATTGGTATATTTTAGGGTTACATTACATTCACATTTCTTATTGGGATCTTGTAACTTTAGGTGACAATTCTCGTTTCACATTTGTTTCCCTTGTCCATGTCCACCCTTCATGCCTACTGACCATTTACAAATAATTTATTTCCATGTTTTCATTTTGTCACATTTTTCCCCCTTACGACCTTTCCCGTGCCCTTCCCATTTTGCCTCCACCTTTAGCACTTTTCTTCCTGTTTCACATGGCCTCTTACCTCATTAGGATCTTGTGTACTATTTTAGCTTTTCACACCAGAGAAACTCTTCAGTATTTACATGTGTGTGCTTATTTACTTCCTTTAGCAGTATATTGTCAATACGTATCATTTTCCTAAGAATGAATCGAATTTATCATTTTTTGTTGTTGTTGCAGTTGTTGTAGGGGGGTACCAGTGATTGAACTCAGGTCATTGCACTCCAGGCTATCC
>NW_022900994.1:0-1789 GCF_012274545.1 Fukomys damarensis | reverse complement strand
TTTCTACTTCTGTGCCTTCCTTGACTATCTCTTTATCTGTCATTGTTTGCATTTTCTCCTCCTCTCTTTCTTCGTCTGTCTATGTGTTTCTCTTTCAGACATTCACTTAGTATTTAGCAGTTATTTTTAAAAGGTTTTAAAGATACCATTATCTTCATTTTATTTTTAGCTGAAAAATCTAGTCAGAACAGTCATGATGTCCTTAATGCAGGAATGAAACAATTTTCAGAGGGCACTGATTTCTCCACACATACCTGTCTTTGGTAATTAGAAACAAAGGTAAGTAGATCACTATAACATGTGGAAAATGCAAAAAACTATGTTCGTAGGAAAATGTTTGAAGCAGAAGACTGAACGTGTTGTTCTCTTTGATTAGATGCACAGCCAAACACTTGTAAACTGTATCCCAAACTACCAAGAAGTAAAGTGAAATCCTGCTTTACTCCAGATGGAAAAATTTACAGTGGAGGAAACCATAGTAGTGCAAAATAAAATGTGACAAAGTGTGGGAGAATACAATTTATCTCATTTCTTTCTTTAAAAATCTGGCAAATAATAAAACCACAAAAACAGAATTGCATCCAATATTAAAATATTTATCCAAGGATATTATTAATGAAATGATACCCAGGATATCATTAATAAAATTAAAAGACAATTTATGAAATGGAGCAATGTTCATATCATGTATGTAATGACTGATAACATTCAATATCTGTAAAGCATGTTGCACTACAAATAAAATAATAGCACCCAAAACATTTAATATTATATATAGTGAACAGGAACTATTACTGCAATCATCAACTCAAATAGGGTCAAATAAAGGTCAGGGCCTTAGATCACTGGTTCTCAAAGAAGTCACACAAGTTTAAAGACTTGAATTCTAGGTTGAAACTAAAAATTGGGTCAAAGAATTTTATCCATTTCTCTAAGGTTGTAAACAAGGACGGTGTTCTCCCAGCCCCAACAAATGCTATGGGAGTTTATGTGTAATGTCTGAAACCTAAGCAATTGAACCTAAAGTAGATTATCCAAATTTCGGGAATAGTCATGTAAGTGAATCAGGTCTTGTAGAAGAAAATAATATTAGCTCTTCAGTTTCACATTTGCAGTACACCGCTGGAAATCTAGAATTTATGTCTCAGTTAAACAATTGAAAGCAAACAAGCTAGGATCCATTAGGGATAGGCCCCACACTATAAGTATGTTCATTCAAAGTGTCCAAACTCTTATATAGACCAACACAGGCAGATACAACTAACAGACCAATACTAGTCGATCAGTGGATAGGCAGCAGTCCATCCAAACTGGCTGAGCTCTCGAAAACCGAGCTGCCGCCAGAAATGAGAACCCTACTCGAGTGAGCCATGGAGAGGATCATGCAGAGGCCTGCCGAGAGAACCACTAAGATTTGTTCACTTTGGAAGCGGATCAATCCAAGAAAATCCAAAGCTTGAGTTTCATCACAGAGTTGTAATGACAATATACATCTCTTTAATTTCTTGTCATTATTCTATTCTTCCCACAGGGAACCTACAAACGTACACATAAATGAGAGTTTGCTGATTTTCTGTACTTAAACAAACTCATAGCAAGCACGAAGTTGTGGAATTCAGTAGAGTTTGAAGAAAACAAAAATTTTCTTCTTTCTCTTCCATTAATAACATTCCTCTTGGTCTTGCCTTCCCTGTACTGGCTGACCTCTAATCTGTAACCAGTAAAGTGAACCAATAATTTTTTGTTTTTTCTTTGTTTTGATTTTTTCATAAGCAGAATCCTTTGGTAC
>NW_022900993.1:19661-20079 GCF_012274545.1 Fukomys damarensis | reverse complement strand
GGTCCTCGACCTCCTCCACTCTGGCTGAGCCTAAGGTCAAATCTCATGCTGAAACTCACTAGGAAAGCCGCACACCTATACCCAGGTGCAGAAACTGCGAGGCTGTCACTCACCGAAATCCTCATCCTAACCCTCACCCTCAGCCTGACGGCAGGGGGAGGGACTTACCTTCCTACGTCATTCCGAACACTGAAGGTCACATGAACAGGGGCCCCCCGCCCCCTGAAGTGTAGACAACGCGACGTGGGGAGTGGAATGGGGAGCCGGTGCCGTCCCCATCATCGAGCTCTCACCCTACTCGCTGGCCCGGCACTGCCCACTGCAACCGCGGTGCGATGCTCGGGTCCTTGGAAATACCCGGTGCATCCCAGCTTTGTGAAAGGCACTGCCCTCACCTTCCCTCGCACGGGCAAACTAC
>NW_022900993.1:0-956 GCF_012274545.1 Fukomys damarensis | reverse complement strand
AGTTTTCTGAGGGACCACGTAAGACCACGAGACAGAAATTCAGAAACGTATTCACTGAATTGCTCATCATCAAGTCTCTTAAATGCTTGACAAGTTTGACAGTGCACAGAGAAACTAAATGGTAATTTGGGAGTTCAATGGAATCGAGGACCAAGCTTTATTTCAAGATGGAAGATATTTGAAGCTAAAGGTATATAGCTCAGTGGGAAAGCGCTTGCTCAGCATGCACTAGGGTGTGGGTTTGCTCACCAGAGTACTCCTCCACCCATAGGTGGTAGGTACAGTATTTGATTGTCTGCAGATGTTAAGACTACAATGGAAAGGCCAGGGATTCAGGTCAGTGGCATCACTGCCTGCCTCGCAAGTGCAAGGTCCTGAGTTCGATCCCCGGTACCACACAAAAGTGTACAGCGGAGATGAAGTTGATGTTGACGATAAAGAAGAACCAAAGGATAATCCACAGAGTAAGATTCCTGAGAAGAGAAATAGGGATCAGGCTATGAGTCCTTCATGGGGCACTTTTTCCCTTTAGGAAATGCATATTTGAAATAATTTTTTGTTTTCACAACAGAAATGCATCCAACTGACTGGTAGTGGGCAGAATCCAAGGGTTTTGCTGAGCCTCCTGCAATGGACAAGGTACCCTACCTGCATTACAGTGACATCAGTGGTACCAAGGATGAAAAACAGACAGAGTACGAAGTATTGGCTCTAGGTAAGAAAGCAGATATTTCCTTGTTGGTAAAGTGAAAGAAGAAACCACACAGCGTGCGGATTGCTTTTTTCTGGTGAGGCAAAATCTAATCTTTCCATGAAAATGTGCTTTCAACCTCTACCACTGAGTGATGTATAGCTTCTCCTTCTGCCAGACTTGTTTTTTTAACTTTAGATTTTTTCTTAGTGTATGATTGCAGTACATAACGACTACCCTCTTCGTGGGGGGAATCCGAACACAT